>NC_135354.1:13988537-14288537 GCF_023851605.1 Tamandua tetradactyla
CAGCAACGATTTCTCTTATTACCCATACCCAGGAAGAGAATTCATTAGCAAAACGGTAGATCAACAATTAGGACGTCTGGGAGCACAGGTTCTGCACAGGTGGGCATTGGCTAAATGTATTATTCTACTTCTGTCCATTTCAAAACGGATAAAAGATGAATGTGACACATGTCAAAGGAACAATGAGATGTCCCATGGGAATTTTTACAGAAGAACTAGTTAAGGGAATTCTTCCTGCTCATATTTGGCACATTGATTATGTGGGATTGCTTCCAATCAGTCATGGGTGTCAATTTATATGCACATGTGTTGTTACTTATTCAGGAGTCTTAGGGTCTGTGCATAACAATGTGCTACCCAGAAAAATAGTTTCAGGATATCAGATATTATAACTTTTTATGTTATGGAGCCCCCTCCCAAATCCAAAATGACAGTTGTTTCCATTTTAAGGCAAAGGAATGGAATCATATTGTCACCAGCATAACATCCTTGGATATATCATATACCTTATTATCCACAAGCTGCTGGACTAATAGAATGAATGAATGGACTCTTAAAAGAGAAGTTAAGGAAATGTGTCATAACACCTATAAAAATTGGAAAGATTTATAGCATTACAACAGATTAACAATAGACCTTTGCCCAAATGATGACTCCTAACTTACAGATAAGAAACAAGTATCCACTGTTAAAATGATGGCACTTCACCCAAATGCCCAAGCTCCTTATTTAGGAACATTAGGGTCTGCAGGAAATACCTTATATACTTTAACAGAAGCATGGATAGTCCCAAATCAAATACACACCATTTCAACTAGAATTGGAATTCAAATACCTACTGGGTATTTTGTACATATTCTTACCTGATCTAGTTTAGCTGTAAAAGGAATTCAGATCATGGCTAGGGTCATAGACTCTGACTATGTGGGGGGAATTAAAGTAATACTGTATAATATCTCTTCACAACCAGTGCATCTGATGCCAAGTGATCATATAGCTCAATTTGTAGTTTTTCCTTATAAACAGGATAGATGGGAAAAGCTAAATCATGCTCCTATGTGGGAGATTTGGCCCCACTGATATCAAAGTTAAATCTAAAGCCTGGGTAAAGAAACACACACAAGACATACCAAGGAATGCTGAACTAATAGCAAAGGGAAAGAATAATACAATAGTAGTGATCTATGCTGGAAAGAATGAATTAGAAATGTTACCTACTAATCAACTTTTTCTTCTTGAATAAGTACGGTACAGTATCCATCATCATCAATTGGATGATTGTCAGAGGAATGACTAATAGTCTGGCACTGTGGGCCCACACTTTTGAGTTCATAACATCTCCCAGTGCTGGATGTGTACTGGACTCTCAACCAACACAGCTGAAGGACTTCCATGGGAGATAGCACCCACTGCTGAACAGAACTGGATTTGGTTGTAACATACCAGTTGCAGTTCCCCAGCCTGGGAAGAATTACAGTGAGTCACTGAAGCTTTGTCTCACCATGACATGAATAATACACCCCCTCTTTTTGTATGTGCTATTCAATGGATGGGGATGACTAATGGCTGAATATGTAAATTTAAGAGAAAAAGCCCCATGGTATATTGAATAATATTGGGGATATCCCTAACAGGTGGCAGGGTAGACTCCTAAATCTTCTTGTTACACAACTATATTATATGCTGCCCCTGAGAAATGGTGATGTGGTCATAAATATTTGGGAACAAACCCTGCTGACTGACTTCCCCAAGGGTATATGGGGATATGTGGGTGTGCTGGTTTGAGAGGACTGATGTGCCCTAGAAAGGCCATGTTTTAATCCTAATCAATCTTGTGAGGGCAATGGTTTCTTCTAATCCCTTTTCAGAAACATAGGTTGGAAACTTGATTAGTTTAAAACTCCACAAAGATGCAACTCAATCAATTGTGGGTATTCAACTTAATTAGATGGAGATGTATCTCCACCCATTCTATGTGGGTCTTGATTAGTTTACTGGAATCCCGCGACAGAGTTTTTTTAGAGAAAGTTTCAGAATGCCACAGGAAAGCCAAGCAGAGCCACAAGGCTGAGAAAACCAGAGTCCACAGCCAGTGATGTTTGAAGATTCTGAGAGAGCAGAGAAGGATAACAGAATGAAAGACCCCTGAAGCAGAGGCCACCAGCCAGTGACCTTTGGAGATGAAGAAGAGTGCCCTTGGGGGCATTCAAGAAGCAAGAATTCTGGAGAGGAAGCTAGCAGATGACGCTGTGTTCACCAGGTGCCTTTCTAGATGAGGTGAAACCCTGAATATGTTTGCCATGTGACTTTCCACTAGAGAGAGAAAAACCCTGAAACTCATCAGCCTTATTGAGCCAAAGTATCTTTTCCCTGGTTGCCTTAGATTGGACATTTCTATAGACTTGTTTTAATTGGGACATTTTCTCAGTCTTAGAACTATGAACTAGCAATATATTAAATTCCCCTTTTAAAAAGCCATTCCATTTCTGGAATAAAATTTCCTTTCAACAGCTTGCAAAAAGGACAGTTGGTGACATGGATATCCTTATTTGCCCACCAATTGAACTGGTCAGTGTACATGGGGATGACCATATATGGAAGGGAGAATCCTCATTTCCTTGTTAGAGGTTCCACATAATTAGAATATTCTCTACCACTACTGTCACCATGAAAAATGGGTTGCTTGGTGGTTTTATGCTGAAGCTATCTTCCTTCCAGAAGCTGGGACTATTAAATTAGAATTAGATGTTGAAACCCTAGCTGATCATATTGCTCATGCCCTTACACTAGACAAGACTTAACCTTAATAATGTATGAAATTACTCAAATAAGAAAAGTGGTTCTACAAAACAGAATGGCTTTAGATACTATAACAGCTTCTTAAGGAGGGACTTGTGCTAATATGCAAGTAGAATATTGAGTATATATTCCTGATAATCAAGTTTCTGTGGAAAATGCTTTCCAAGAAATAAAGAGGAAGTAAGAACCATATACACATTTTCCCAAGATACTTTACAGTCATAGTGGACCTGTCTCACTGGTACCTCACATTTGGTGTTAATAGCATTCATTGTTATAATAGCTTCTTTAATTATACTCTGTTGCTTGCTCTCCTGTTGCTGCACCCTTTGGCAAACATTAGATGGGAAACTACAAAGTGTGGGCCACTACACTGAGTCCCAAATACACTGCTTAATCAATTGAGCCCATTTCTGGACAACTGCAGTATCCAGGAAGACTGTACTGGTTGAGTGATGCTCCTCATTTATCCCATACCATGTAGAAAAGTTAACACTGGTTGGGTGATGTTTCTCACTTATCCACACACCATGTAGATATCACTCTAGCTACTTTGTCTAATCCACTGATTATTAATGCATGAATAAATATATTCTTTACACAATTTCTAAGAAAAATGATAGTGTATATCTGGAGCAAGGTCAGATCCTAGGGCTGAATCAATGTTACTGTGACTGCTGGGCATGAGGAATGAAGTGTGACTCTGACAATTAGGTGTAAGGATCTGCACCCCTGCCCAGGAACACACTGACTGTTCTGTAACTATTTATACTAACCACAAATATATGCAATCCAATTAGGAGGATGGGCTACGCTTCCAGAAGGAAATAGGCTTTCATAAAGTTGTTCATGCTCAAGAAAGTTCATCATGGTACCTAGTCACTCTCATGAGAAACACTTGATCCAGGTCATGTAAGCTAATTAGAATTTGGCCACTATTGTATAAAATAGCATCACATAAACTGCCCACAGTACAGGTAGACTTTGGAGTCTCATTTGTAAGGAGGATGCTCTGCTCAGGACTTTCTCAGTTGGGCCACAAAAATGCTGTCCCCAGAAATCTCCAGCATATGTCTTTGAGTGTTGATGAATCCTCTGCATGGTGATGTAACTTACTTTATTTCCATGTCTTTCTTAGAGTAATAAAAAAAATTTGCTGGAATTTGAGAGAGGTGTGTTACTCACAAATCTGACCTTGTTCAGATTGAGGCCTCATCCACATTTCTTAATGAAGCAGATGATGATTAAATATACAAATTAAAAGATGGTTTTGCAGAAGGAAGAACAAATGAATATAATTATTGCAGGGTGTTGAAAGTAGATGGCATATGGGAAAAAGTACAATCAATGTAAGTCAGGGTCTGTAGTCAATAGTAACACTGTAATATGTTTCACTGAATACAACAAAATCATTATGCCAAAACTAAACGTCAGCAGAGAGAGGGACTGGGAAATTAGTATGGACCCTTTGTGGAAGAAAAGGAAATATCTTCAGATGGGGTTTCAAGGTAAGGCGTTGTCTATATACTTAGGTTGGATTGTATGATATGTGAAATAAAACTATTTAAAAATGACCAGAGAGAAACAAGTTCTGAAGAAAATGCAGAGAAAGAGATTTATTTATTGAATGATTGAATATCTGTAGATAAATGAAAGGTGTATCTGCATGGAAGGCAGTGTGGTGATTCCACAAGATGCTTGTCATAGGCTTGTCAAATGATCCTGGAACCCATTGCTCTGTGGTGCCTGGAGGAATTGAGCATAGGGTACATGAATGGACATTTGCAAACTGGTGTTGGGTGTCAGTGTTTGTGACCCACAATGAATGGAGGTGGCTTAAGGGTACAATGACTGAGGAAAGACAGGGAGAACTATGGTGTATACAAACAATGGACTACTGAGTGGCCACAAGAAGGAATGAAGTTGGGAGGCATGGAACTAGGTGAATAAAGCTTAAGGAGGTGTGCTGAATGAAATTCCAGAAACAAAAAGACAACTATTATCACACCTCAATTACATGGTCTATCCACAATATAAAAATTTGGTGAACTAAGGTTGAAAGCATGGGTTGTCAGATTGGCATTTAGTGTAAAGGGTCCTAGACTGTAAGCTCTTACAGAAGTTGCATATATTTAGGAGATGTAACAGTTAATTCTCAATTCTGAGATACAGAGTCGTTTATATGTAATGAGGTCTTTTCTAGAAACTAGATATTTATGCGACACCTGAGATTCAAAGTCAGAGATCTGAAGCTATGAAGATCAGTGTTACCCCATGTAGAAACTGTTTAAAAATTTGTAAAAGTGATCAGACATTGAGTAGAGATATGAATGAAGCTGATCTGGATATGACAAAGGCATATCAAATATTGCCCATATCTTAAAACTCCAAATTCAGTGTGAGACTGAAGGGAGAGGGGTTTTTTTGGTGCAAAATTTACATTTGGCGTAGTGCACTTGTTAATTTAAGTTGTATGGTCTGTTTAGTGGAATACTATAATGCAAGAAGTCTTGAATAGGGCATGCCATTTTGTTGGTTTTCCCATGTTACTGTGATGCCCCAACATCCCAGAGTGATTTGGACAGTGAATAAAGAAGTACTTGCAAAGTTCCCTCACCAGAATGGGGAGAAGGGGTAAAGAATCAACTTCCCCATTTAGAGAATTTCTGATACTCTTGCAAGCAGTGGAAACAACCAAATCAATAGGCTGAGCCCTCAACCTTGGTGTTCACCCATATGAAACTTTTTTCTGGAAAGGTTAAGCTAAGCCTACTTAAAATTAGGCCTAAGAGTCATCCCCAGAGAACCTCTTTAATTGCTCGGATGGGACCTCTCTGTTTAAGCTGATATGGCAAGTGAACTCACTGCCCTCCCCCGCTACAGGAGACATGACTCCCTGGGGGTTAAAACTCCTTGAAAAAAATGTATCAGAAATCCCAGGATGAGCAGGGACCAGGCATCAAGGGATTGAGGAAAGCTTCTTGATCAAAAAGGGGAAGAGAGAAATGAGGCAAACTAAAGTGTCAGTGGCTGAGGGATTTCAACAGTCAAGAGGTTATCATGAATGTTATTCTTAGGCATTACATAGATATCCCTTTTCAGTTTATGGTGTATGTGGGTGGCTAAAGGGAAGTACTTGAAACTGTGGCACTGTGTTCCAGTAGCCTTGTTTCTTGAAGATGATTGCATAATAATATAGTTTTTACTATGTGACTGTGTGATTGTGAAAACCTTGTATCTGATGCTCCCTTTTTCTAGGATATGAACAGACGAGTAAACTAAATGGATAAAAATAAACAAATAGAGGGAACAGAGGTAAAATAAATTGGGTAGATGGAAATACTGGTGTCCAATGAGAGAGAGGATAAGGGATATGGTATGTATGAATTTTATTTTCTTTTTATTTCTTTTGCTGGAGTGATGTAAATGTTCTAGAAAATTATCACTGTGATGAGTACAAAACTATGTGATAATATTGTGAGCCATTGATTGTAGACCATGTATGGGATGTTTGTTTGTCAAGAATGTTTACGTTGCAAGTTGTTTTACCAATAAAAATATTAAAACAAGTAAAAATACATTAAATAAATAAATAGTGAAAAAAGTGAAACTAATTCGAGGAGGCCTAAAATATCTGTCTGATCCACCAGTCAGTGTAGCATCTTATGGAGGTCATGTGATCAATGGGGTTTTTAGCATGGGTCCATCTCATAGTGGGTCCACTGGGTTCCTGGACCCATTCTGTGGTGATTTCCCCAATCACCACATAATTCCAATTATAATAGTTGGAATTGACACACTCAACAACTGATAGAGTCTTCACATTGGTTCTCTGACTTGTGGAGTGAGGACTATTATGGTAGGAGAGGTCAAATCGAAGGCAGCAGAGCTACCTGACAAGATAGTAAATCAGAGCCAATGCTATAATCCTGGAAGGATTGCAGAGATTAATGCCACTCTTAAGGGACCAGAATGATGCAGGGGTGGTGATTCCCACAACATTGCAATTCAACTCTCCTATTTGGCCTATCAGAAAACAGATGGAACTTGGAGTATAACTCCAACTGCAGCTGCTGTTCCAGATGTGGTATCATTGCTTGAGCAAATCAACACTGTGCCTGGAAACTGACATGTAGCCATTGATATGACAAATGTGTATTTTTCTCAATAGCTGTTAGTAAGGACCACAAGACACAGTTGCATTCAGCTGGCAAGGCCAGAAGTGTATTTTCACTGCCGTGCCTCATGGTATATCATTTCTCCATCCCTAAGACACAATCTTGTCTGCAGGGACCTTGTTCATTTCTCCATTCCCCAACACATCACATTGACCTATTACCTTGATGACATCATACTTACTGGACTAGGTAAGCAAGAAGTAGCAACCATTCTAGACTTATTGGTAAGCATTTGCAGGTTAGAGGATGGGATGTAAATCCAACAAAAAATTCAGGGGATTTCCACCTCAGTGAAATTTCTAGGTGTCTAGTGGTGTGGGGCATGTCAAGAAATCCCTTCTAAGGTGAATGATAAGCTGTTGTATCATGTCTCTCCTACAATCAAAAAACAGGTATGATACACAGTTAGCCCCCTAGGATTATGGAGACAACATATTCCTCACTTGGGTGCTCTATTCTGGCTCATTTACTGAGGGACCAGAAGAGTTGGTAGTTTTCCGTGGGCACGAGGACAAGAGGAGGCTATGCAACAGGTCCAAGCTGTGCAAGCTGCTCTGCCACTTGGGCCGTATGAACCAGCAGATTTAATTGTGCTGGAAGTGTCAGTGGCAAGTAGGGATGCTTTCTAGAGCCTTTGGCAGGTTCCTGTAGGAGAACCAGAATGCAGACCTTAAGGATCTGGAGGAAGGAGGTATGTGGATAGACATTTCTGAATAGGCAAAGAACTTGAAGATACCTGTGTCCCATGTGAATGCTCACCAGACGGTGACTTCAGCAGAGGAAGGCTTTATTAAACATCTGCATATGATAAAAATCCTGTAGATATGAGTCATAGACTTACTTCAGCCATTCCTCTCATTGCCCAATGCACTCGTGAACAAAGTGGGAACGGTGGTAGGGTTGGAGGTTATGCACAGACTCAGAAACATGGACTTCCCCTCACCAAGGCCCATCTGGCTACAGCCACCACTGAGAGCCCAATCTGCCAGCAGCAAAGACCCACACTCAGTTCCTGAAGTGGTATGATTCCCTGAGGTGCTCAGCCTGCAGGTTGATTGCATGTGACCACTTCCATCATGGAAGGGGCAGTAATTTCTACTAACTGGAATAAACACACATTCTGGATATGGGTTTGCATTTTGGGCATGCAATGCTTCCACAGAAACTACCATACATTAACTTACATGTCATGGTATTCCATACAGCACTGCTTTTCATGAAGGAACCCACTTCACAACAAATGAAGTGTGTGAATGGTCACATGCTCATGAAATTATCTGGTCTTACTGTGTTCTCTATCTTCCAGAGACAGCTGAGTTGATAGAACACTGAAATGGCCTTTTGAAGACCCAATTGTGGTGCCAACTATATGGAAATACTTTGCAGGGCTGGGACAGTGGTCTCCAGGAAGCTCTGTGTGGTCCAAATCAGTATCCACTGTATGATGCTGTTTCTCTCATAGCCAGGATTCACGGGTCCAAGAATCAAGGAGTAGCAACACTTCCCTCCCACTACGGACCCACTAGGGAAATTTCTGCTTCCTGTCCCTGAAACCTTAAGCTTTGCTGCTTTACATGTGTTAGTTTCAAAAGGAAGAGTGCCACTACCCAACAATGATTCCATTCAACTGGAAATTATGACTATTTTTACTGGCCATTTTGATCTTCTCTTGACAGTGAACCAACAGGCCTGAAAGAGGATTATTGTTCTGTCTGTGCTGATTGATCCTGACTATCAAGGGGAAATAGGAATGTAACAAACAATGGAGGTAAAGAAGAGTTTTTTCTGGAATACATAGACCCCCTAGGGCATCTTTTAGTAATATCATGTCATGTATGCTGGTTTGACATGATGTATGTACCCTAGAAAAGGCATGTTTTAATCCTAACCCCATTTTGTAAAGGTAGCCACTTCTTCTAATCCCTATTCAGCACTGTAAGCTTGAAACTGTAATTAGATCATCTCCCTGGAGAAGTGATTTAATCAAGAGAGGTTGTTAAACTGGATTAGGTAGAGGCATTGTCACCACCCATTTGGGTGGGTCTTGGTTGGTTTCTGAAGTCCTATAAAAGGGGAAACATTTTGGAGAATGGAAGATTCAGAGAGAGCAGAGAATGCTATAGCACCCCAAAACAGAATCCACCAGCCAGCGACCCTTGGAGATGAAGGAAGAAAATGCCTACTGGGGAGCTGCATGAAACAGGAAGCCAGGAGAGAAAGCTAGCAGATGATGCCATGTGCCCTTGCAGATGAGAGAGAAACCCTGACCATGTTCATCGTGTGCCTTTCCAGATGAGAGAGAAACTCTGGCTGTGTTTACCATGTGCCCTTCCACTTCAGAGAGAAACCGTGAACTTCATCAGCCTTCTTGAACCAAGGTATCTTTCCCTGGATGTCTCTGGTTGGGCATTTCTATAGATTATGAAATGTCAAACCAGCACACAAGACATGATATTACTAAAAGATGTTCAATTGTTTTATTGGGACATTTTCTTGGTCTTAGAACTATAAACTAGCAATTCATTAAACTTTCCCTTTTAAAAGCCGTTCCATTTCTGGTATATTGCATTCTGGCAGCTATCAAACTAGAACAGATTTTGGTACTGGAGAGTTGGGAACTGCTGTGGTTTGCAAATACCAAACATGTTGGAATGGCTTTTTAAGTGGATATGGGGAAGATTCTGGAAGAGTTGTGAGAAGCTTGATAGAGAAGGCCTAGAATGCTTTGAAGAGACTCTTGGTAGAAAGGTGGACTCTAAGGACATTTCTGACAAGGCCTAGGCCTTTGGCAGAAATGAGGTACATGTTATTATAGATTGGAAGGAAAGCAGGACTTGTTTTAAAATTGCAGATAATCTGGCAAAGTTGGCTAGTGGCTGTAGCTGCAGGGAGATTTCAAAAGCCATGAACTTGGGTATTTAGCAGAAGAGATCTCCAAATTAAATGTGGAAAATGCAGCCAGGTTCCTCCTCAGAGCTTATAGTGAAATGTGACAGGAAAGAGATAGGCTGAAAACCGAATTCTTGGGTACAAAGAAACCAGAAACTGAAGTTCTGGAAAATTCTGGGCTTCCAAAAAGGAAGATCCAGAGAAAAGTACCTCATGTGAGGAATTAGCCAAGAGTGGAAACAGCCAGCCATTTCAGAGAAAACCAGGCTTGGTTATGGAGTTATCCTGAAAGGATTTGTGGAAGCTCCTTATGTTTGATGGACATGATCCAAGCCAACTGCATAGAAAGCCAATGAGAGTGTTATGGGATCTGCTTAAAAAGAACCACTGCCAGTTGGGATTGAGATGAACAGAGAAGGAATACATTGGAGGAAAAATAACTTCAGAGGCAAAGTCATGGAGGCTGAGGTCTGGAGTCAAGAAGCCTCAGGCCAGAAGAGCAGACCCACCCAAGCCCATGGAGAGGATGAGTTTACTCCGAAGGCAGAGGATGGGCCTTCCACCTCTTTGCAGTGGAAGGATCATGACATCTCAGGCCTTGGTGAGGGTGAAGTACATTCCTTGGGGTTTGGGGAGAGCCTGGCTGCCACCACATGAAGGGGTTAAGTGTGGACACCAGAGATGGCAGAGATTCTGGGTACAGCACCAATGCTTCAAGAGGGTGGAGCTGAGAAAAAGGTGGTCTCCCCAGTGTCCCCCAAGGTTGCATTCAGAGAGAGGCAGGCCTCTGCATAGGCTCTTGGAAAGGGTGGGACAGCCACTTTCAAAAGCCCCAAGGACAAATGACTCTCGTACTTTGAAATCTAATGGTCTTTGCCCTGCAGGTTTTTGAAACTGCATGGGTCCAGTGACTCCTGTGTTCCCTATTCTCTAAGGAAGTGTGTGTGTGTATCCCATGACTGTTCCTCCTTTGTAGTTTGGCAACAAATAACTTGTTATGAGTTTTCAAAGGTCCAAAGCCAGAGGATAATTTTGCCTTAGAGCAGACGATGCTTGCAATTAAATTTGAGATTTTGTATTGGTTTTAACCTTGTATTAAAGTCGAAGGAAAACTGTAACAACCCTTTCTAGGCAGGAACACTAATGGTCCAGAAACTTCAAGAATGAAGGTCTGGGTCACTGCACCTGGGAAACAACAATGACCACTGAAGAGCTTGCTAACACTGAGGGAAAGAGGAGATGGGTAGAAGAAGGTAATGATAAATATGAATGACTACCCTATGACCATTTACAAAAATAAGGAGTGTAATTGTATTAATATATCTCCCTGTTTTGTTATGAGTATGTTTGTTTTTGTACATAAGCAAATATCTTGTTTTCCTCTTATCATAGGACATAAATTGTGTTGTTCATGTTATATTTAAGTTATATATATGTAAGTTATATATATTCTATGGCATATAAGTCATTGGATATGAAGTTTAAGAGTGATGTCATCCATTTCTGGTTGTACACAGGATGGTTGAGTATTGTTAGGCAAAACATATATCATTATTGTGTTCTATTTGGGAATTAAGAGTGTTTCAAGGTTATGTATAAAGCTTCCATGTTGACAAGGAATGGACTGTGATGTTTAGGTTCTGGTGTCAAGTTGGCCAAGTGATTATGCCCAGTTATCTTATCAGGCCAGTACTGGCCTGACCAACACTATTAGGATACTTCATGGCTGGTCAATAAACTGGAAGGCTGGTATATTTAATTATCAGTCAGTTGACTGCATCTGCAGCTAATTACATCTGCAATCAACAAAGGCTTGTCTCTTAAAATGAGATAACCAATCAGTTGAATAATTTTAAGAAAGAGACAGTCTTTCAGTCCTTCTTGAGCCAGAGAGCCTGTCTTGGAGAGTTCATCCAGAACCTTCATCAGAGCTGCTAGCTTCACAGCCTGGTCTATGGATTCTGGAATCCTCCATTACCACGGTTGGTTGAGACACCTTTATAAATCTCACATTTACAGTTCTCATCTGTTCATATTATTCCTCTGAGGAACCCTGACTAACATAGACTCTGTAGGCCTTTCTCTTTTTTTCTTAAGAGTTCATTAGACAGAACTACCAACACTCTCAGGTATCAACACTTCTTCAAACAAGGGCAGAATTAAGGCATGTCTGAAAGAGAAAGCAAATATGTGGATGGGGACAAGTTCCCTAAAGGGAAAGGGGGAATGGGGTTTGGCACAATTAGAGGCCCTTCTTTTGTGAATTGAGGCCCTGGGAGCTGAAAAAAATAAAAGCAACCTAAGCCAACTCTCTACTGTTTCAAACACACAATTGGTAGGGAAAGCTGCTAAATGTAAAGGTATCACATCACTTACACTGCTAAGAAGTGCAGCACACAAGCAGCATATGTTGGGAAGTCTAGGAAAAGCCCAAAATCTGGAGGTTTCATAGGAAAGTCTGAAAATTTTATGACACTGCCTACTCTCTCCTCCTGAGATATGGGCCTGTCTGGCCTCGGAAAATCTGACTGGAGTCAATATTATCTGAAGAAGCAATGTTATCTAAAGAGGGTCCATATAGGTAGGGCAAGAAGCAGAAAAAGAAGAACTAAAAATTTCTGATGGGTTCAACAGAACCTATGCTAGAGGTCTGCAATAAGTTGAACTGAATACCAAAGAACAGATATGGGGCAAAATAATCCAAGAAAACCATAGACAAAAGAAAACCTCCAAAATAAACTAATTAAGGAAGTCAAATGCCTAGATGTCTGCAAAAAATCATGTCATACCAGGAAAATTGAAGATATAGCTCACTCAAAGGAAAAAATGAACATTTCAAATGAGATACAGGAGTTGAAACAACTAATTCAGAATATGTGAACACATGTCAAATTTCATCAAAAATCAAATCAATGAGTTGAAGGGGCATATACAGAAGATGTTGGCTGAGCACATAAAAGAATGAAAAAGTCTGAAAACACAGATGGTAAAACTTATGGGAATGAAAGTCACAACAGAAGGGATGAAAAAAACTGTGGAGATCTATAAAAACAGATCTGAAGAGGGCGAAGAAAGGATTGGTAAGCTACAGGAAAGCACACATGAAATACAACATGCAAAAGGAAATATAGGAAACAGAATGGGAAAATATGAGCAGGGTTTCAGTGAACTGAATGAAAACATCATGTGCATGAATATACATGTTGTGGGTGTCCCACAAGAAGAAGACAATGGGAAAGAAGCAGAAAATTGAAGGAGAAAATATTCAGGGAAAATTTCCCATCTCTTATTATAGACGTGAAATTGCAGATCCAAGAAGCACAGTGTAGCCAAAGCAGAATAGATCCAAATAGACCTTCCCCAAAACACTTACTAATCAGACTGTCAGATGTCAATGAGAGATATTTGAAAGCAGCAAGAGAAAAGGAATCTATCACATACAAGGTAAGTTCAATAAGATTATGTGTAGATTTCACAGCAGTAACCATGAAGGTGGGAAGGCAGTGGTATAATACATTTAAGATATTGAAAGAGACAAACTGCACCCAAGAATTCTATACCCAGCAAAACTGTCCATCAAAAATGAGGAGGAGATCAAAATATTTACAGAAAAAAAGACACTGAGGATTTGTGACTAAAGGACCAGCTTTACAAGATATACTATAGGTAGACAGGAAAACACAGGATAGAGAAGTCAGGAGAAGAGTGTAGAAATGAAGACTATCAGTAAATTTCAAAAGAGAAAAAAATAGACATGACATATAATATCCAAAAGATAAGAGAAGTGGAAGAAAATACTGCTTTTCCAATAATAATGTTAAATGTTAATGGATTAAGCATCCCAATCAAAACCCAAACTGGCAGAAAGGATTATAAAACAGAATCTATCTATATGCTGTCTTCAGGAGACTCACTTTAGATACAAGAACAAAAGTGAAGAGTTTGAAAAGATATTCCATGGAAATGAAAAGGACAAGGGAAGCTATGCTAATATCTGACAAACTAGATTTCAAATGTAAAATAATGAAAGAGATTGATATCAGCAATAGAAGGACACTCTGTATTATAAAAGGAACAATTCAACAAGAAAAAATAGCAATCATAAATATTTATGCACCAAAAGTGCTCCAAAATATAGGAGGTAAACACTGGCAACACTGAAGGGAGAAGTAGAAACTTCTACCATAATAGTTGGACACTTCAACTCCCCACTGTATTAGTTAGGGTTCTCTAGAGAAACAGAATCAACAGGGAACACTCACAAATATAAAATTTTTAAAGTGTCTCATGTGACCGTGGGAATGCAGAGTCCAAAATCTGCTGAGTAGGCTGTGAAGCTGACAATTCTGATGGAGGGTCTGGATGAACTCCAGAGGAGAGGCTCACCAGCCAAAACAGGAAGAGGCTGTCTGTTCTGAATGCTCCTTATAAGGCTTTCAGTGATTAGATTAAGGATCACTCATTCCAGAAAACACACCCCTTTGGCTGATTACAACTAGAATCAGTTATGGATGAAGCTGGCATGATCAAGATTTAATTCTATGAAATTTACTCATCACAACAGACAAGCCAAGTAGCACTTGCATAACCACCACTTGGCCAAGTTGACACCTGAACCTGACCATGACAGCCCAAACCTTGTCAACTTGGCAACTATACATACCACCTTAAACCATACGTAATTTCCAAATAAAAAACAATAAAACACACGTTTTTTCCTTGCACCTAACAATACTCAACTGTCCCACATATAACTCGAAACACATTAAATCTCTCCAGAATAGGATGCAAATCCTTGGGTAATATTCATTCTTAAACTTGATATATTGCAACATAAATAGTATAACATGAAGAAAACAGCATTATATTCCTCGTTTCTGTAACTGATCACGTGGTTGAAGTTCATATTTATCACTTCTTCCACTACCCATTCCATGTTCCCTTTACCCTCAGCAAGCATGTCAGCTGGCTACGGTTCTTTGCCTGGTGGGGTGACCCAAACCTTACTTCTTGATGTTTAAGTATCATTGATAGTCCTGCCTGGATCACGTTGTTGCAGTTTTCCATTGATTTTAATCACAGGGCATAGTAGTACTAAACGACGCCCTAGGGGATCTTCTATATTCCAAGAAAACTCTTCTTTACCTCCATTGTGTAGTTGCAGTCCTACTTCCTCCTGATAGTCAGGGTCAATTACTCCAGACAATAATGTAATCCCCTTCTTGGCTTGTGTGCTGCTTTGAAAGGCAGTATGCCCCCTAAGAAAAGCCATGTTTTGATATAAATCTCATTTTTTAAAGGCAGAATAATCCTTATTCAGTACTGTATATTTGAAACTAATGAGATCACCTCCCTGGTTGATGTGATTTAGTCAAGAATGGTTGTTAAAATGGATTAGGGGATGACATGTCTCCACCCATTTGAGTGGGTTTTGATTGGTTTACTGGAGTCCTATAAAAGAGGAAACATTTTGGAGAAAGAGACTCAGAGCAGAGAATGTTGCAGCACTATGAAGCAGAGAGTCCACCAGTCAGTGACCTTTGGAGATGAAGGAAAATGCCTCCCGGGGAGCTTCATGAAATAGGAAGCCAGGAGAGGAAGCTAGCAGATGCTGCCATATTTGCCATGTGCCCTTCCAGCCAAGAGAGAAGCCCTGACTGTGACCGTCATGTGCCTTCTCACTTCAGAGAGAAACCCTGAACTTCATCGGCCTTCTTGAACCAAGGTATCTTTCCCTGGATGCCTTTGATTGGACATTTCTATAGACTTGTTTTAACTGGGACATTTTCTTGGCCTTAGAACTGTAAACTAGCAACTCATTAAATTCCCCTTGTTAAAAGCCGTTCTGTTTTTGGTATATTGCATTCCAGCAGCTAGCAAACGAGAAAAGCTTGTTGATCCAGTGGCACAGGTAGCCCAAAGTGACCAGGTGGCAGTCTTAACTTCCAGTTCAGTGGAAACTTTGTTGTTTCTCCTGGAGGAAGCACTCCCATTTTTGGAACTAAAACCTGTAGACCAGCAGAGATCAGGGTCTCAGGGACAGGAAGAAAAATTTTCTTAGTGGATCACTAAGGGTAATAGTGAGTGGTGCCACTCCCATTTCCACCCTTTGGTTCCTGGACCCATTGAACCTGGCTATGGGAGAAAACAGCACCATACAGCAAATGCTGATTCAGAGCACATACAGCTTCCTGGAAACATTACCCCAGCTTTTCAAGGTATTGTCACCATAATTGAGTTTTCAAAAGGCCACTCCACCATTCTATCAATCCAGCTGCTTATGGATGATCAGGAACATGGTATGACCAGAGGAATCCAAGTGCATGTGCCCATTCCTGCACTTTGTTTGCTGTGAAGGGTGTTCCTTGATCAGAAGCAATGCTATGTGGAATACCTTGATGATGGATAAGGCATTCTGCCATGGATGGTAGTTTTGGCAGAAGAATTGTGTGCAGGGAAAGCAAACCCATATCCAGAGTATGTGTCTATTCCAGTTAGAACAAATCTCTGCCCCTTCCATGAAGGGAGTGGTCCAATGTAATCAACCTGCCACCACGTAGCTGGCTGGTCATCTCAGGGAATGGTGTCATATCAGGGGCTGAGTCTGGGTCTCTGCTGCTGGCAGATGGGGCACTCAGCAGTGGCTGTGGCCAAGTCAGACTTAGTAAGTGGAAGTCCATGTTGCTGAGCCCATGCATAACCTCCATCCCTACCACCATGACCACTTTGTTCATGAGCCCGTTGGGCAATGACAGGAGTTGCTGGGGAAAGAGACTGAGTGGTATCCACAGAACGCGTCATCTTATCCACTTGATTATTAAAATCTTCCTCTGCTGAAGTCACCCTCTGGTGCACATTCACATGGCACACAAATATCTTCATGTTTTTAGCCCACTCAGAAAGGTCTATCCACATAATTCTTCCCCAGACCTCTCTGTCACCAATTTTCTGATTATGGTTTTTCCAAGTCCCTGACCATCCAGTCAAACTATTAGGAACAGCCCATGAGCCAGTATATAAATCCACCTCTGGCCAGTTTTCCTTCCAAGAAAAATGAACAACCAGGTGTACTGCTCAAAGCTCTTCCCACTGGGAGGATTTCCTCTCACCACTGTCCTTCAAGGACACCCCAGAAAGGGGTTGTAAGGCTGTCCACTTTCGGGTGGAACCTGCATATCGTGCTGAACCATCTGTAAACCAGGCATGAGTTTTCTTTTCCTCAGTCAATTCAATGTAAGGAACTCCCCAAGAGGCCATAGTTCCAGTCTGGGAATGATAAGGGAATGTGGCAGGAGTGGAAACCATGGGCTTTTGGGCCATATCTTCATGTAACTTACTTGTACCATCAGGACCTGCTCTCATTCTATCTTGTATATACCATTTCCATTTTACAATAGAGTGCTGCTGTGCAAGCCCAACTTTATGGCCTGGTGGGTCAGATAACATCCAGTTCATGAGAGGCAACTCAGGTCTCTTGGTAACTTGGTGGCCCATGGTTAAGCATTCAATCTCTACTAAGGCCCACTAACAGGCTAAAAGCTGTTTCTCGAAAGGACAGCACTTATTTGCAGCACATGGTAAGGCTTTGCTCCAAAATCCTAAGGGTCTGCGTTGTGATTCTCCTATAGAGGCCTGCCAAAGGCTCCAGATAGCCTCTCTATTTGCCAATGACATTTCCAGAACCATTTGATCTGCTGGATCATACGGCTCGAGTGGCAGAGCAGCTTGTACAACAGCCCGAACCTGTTGCAGAGCCTCCTTTTGTTCAGGTTCCCACTCAAAATTAGCAGCTTTACTGATCACTCAATAAATGGGCTGGAGTAGCACACCCAAATGAGGAATATATTGTTGCCCAAACCCAAAAAGGCCAACTAAGGGTTGTGCCTCTTTTTTGGTCATAGGAGGGGCCAGATGCAGCAACTTATCCTTCACCTTAGAAGTTATATCTCAACATGCCCCACTCCACTGGACACCTAGAAATTTCACTGAGGTGGAAGTCCCCTGTATTTTTGTTGGATTTATCTCCCATCCTCTGACATGCAAATGCCTTACCAGTAAATCTAGACTAGTTGCTACTTCTTGCACACTAGGTCCAATCAACATGATATCATCAATAGAATGGACCAGTGTGATGCCTCATGGGAGGAAGAAATGATCAAGCACCCTGCAGACAAGATCATGACGTGGGGCTGGAGATTTTATATGCCCCTGATGTAGGATAGTGAAAGTATATTGCTGACCTTGCCAGCTAAAAGCAAACTGTTTCTGGTGGTCCTTACTAATAGCTATTGAGAAAAAAGCATTTACCAGATCAACAGCTGCATACCAAGTAATAGGGAATCTATTGATTTCCTCAAGCAGTGACACCACATCTGGAACAGTAGCTGCAATTGGAATTACCACCTGGTTGAGTTTACTATAATCCACTGTCATCCTCAAGACCCATCTGTTTTTTGCACAGGCCAAATAGGAGAGTTGAATGATGATGTGGTGGGAATCAACACACTTGCATCCTTCAAGTCCTTGAGAGTGGCAGTAATCTCTGCACTCCCTCCAGGAATCCTGTATTGCTTCTGATTTACTATTTTGCTCAGTAGGGGAGGTTCTAGTGGCTTCCACTTGGCCCTTCCCACCAAAATAGTCCTCTCTGCCCAAGTTATAGAGCAAAAGTGGGGATTCTTCCAGGTACTCAGTATGTCAATACCAATTACACATTCCAGAACTGGGGAAATAACTGCAGAATGGGTCCGGGGGCACACTGGACCCACTGTGAGATGGACCTGAGCTAAAACTCCATTGATCACCTGGCTTCCATAAGCCCCCACTCTGACTGGTGGTCCAGAATGACACGTTGGGTCCCCTGGAATTAATGTCAATTCTGAACCAGTGTCTAATAATCCCCCAAATATATTATCTTTTCTTTTCCCCAGTGCACAGTTACCCTGGTAAAAGGCCATCAATCTCCTTGGGGAAAACTTGGAGGAAGATTAACAGTATAAATTTGTGGCAGTGTAACAGGGTTCTCCCCCAAAGGGACCTGGCCTCCCCTTCATTCAAGGGGCTCTGAGTCTGTAAACTATTTCAAGTCTGTAAATTTATTATGGGGCCATGACTCTGTGCTTTTGTAATTCAGGTTAGACTTCTGTTCACTTGACCTAGAACTCTTTTGTTTATACAGCTCAAACAATAATTTCATAGACTGCCCTTCTATTGTATTTCTAGGCACCACATGATTTACTAGCCAATGCCACAAATCTCTGCATGTCATATGATTTTTTCCCCAATTGATTTCTGTTTTCAATTTGAATTAAATTATTTTCCTACCTGAATCTTTTAAAAAATTTTTTAGTGATTAAAAAAAATTACAAGAAACACAAACATTCCCAACACATACACTCAGCAGTTCACAATATCACCACATAGTTGCATATTCATCATCAAGATCATTTCCCAGAACATTAGCCTCAATTCAGAAAAAGAAATAAAAATACAACAGAAAAATATAACAAACAGGAAAAAAAATGTTTACATGACGCACCCCTTACTGATCCCTTTCATTGATCACTAGCATTTCAAACTAAATCTATTTTAACATTTGCTCCCCCTATTATTCATTTTTATTCCACATGTTCCTCTCATCTGTTGACAAGGTAGATAAAAGGAGCATCAGACACAAGGTTTTCACAATCACACAGTCACATTGTGAAAGCTATGTCATTATACAATCATCATCAAGAAACATTGCTACTGGAACACAGCGCTACATTTTCAGGAAGTTCCCTCCATCCTCTCCATTACATCTTGGACAACAAGGTGATATCTACTTAATGCATAAGAATAACCTCCAGGATAATCTCTCAACTCTGTTTGGAATCTCTCAGCCATTGACACTTTGTCTCATTTCACTCTTCCCCCTTTTGGTCAAGAAGGTTTTCTCAATCCCTTGATGCTGGGTCTCAGCTCATTCTAGAGTTTTTCTCAATCCCTTGATACTGAATCTCAGCTCATTCTGGGATTTCTGTCCCACACTGTCAGGAAGATCCACACCCCTGGTAGTCATGTCCCATGTAGACAGGGGGAGGTTGGTGAGTTTGCTTGCTGTGTTGGCTGGAGAGAGAGGCCACATCTGAGCAACAAAAGAGGTTCTCTTGGGGATGACCCTTAGGCTTAATTTTAAGTAGGCTTGACCTATCCCCTGTGGGGTTAAGTTTCTTATGAACAAACCCCAAGACTGGTGGCTCAGACTATAGCTTTGGTTGTCCACACTGCTTATGAGAATATCAAGAATTCAACTTGGGGAAGTTGAGTTTTCCCCTGTTCTCACCATTCCCCAAAGGGGACTTTGCAAATACTTTTCCACTCACTGATCAAATCACATTGGTATTCATCAGGGCATCACCTAGACAAACCAACAAAATCTCATGTCCTATACAAAGTTCCATGTTCTTAAGGTGTTCAATCAACTATCTACATAAACTATATTAGGAGATGCACTAGTCAAAGTATAGATTTGTACCAAATAAACACTTTTCGCTTTAGTCTCACACATTAGTTGAAATTTTAAACTATTAATTACCATCTATTTTCAGAACACTGCAGTAATGACATTCTTTTGTTCTCCCTCATGCAAAAACGTTTTTTAAATTTGTACATTTAGTCACTATCCCTATACACTCCAGGCATTCCTAGATTACACCATCTCAATCTTTATTGTCTATCTTTCTTTGTGATTTCATTTATGCCCCAGCCCTCCTCTCTCTATCATTCTCATATGCAGCTTCGTTCAGTGTTTTAACATAACAGTTAGTATTACAGTTAGGTAATATTGTGATGTCCAGTTTTGAGTTTTTATATTCAGTCCTGTTGCACAATCTGTATCCCTTCAGTTTCAATTACCCAATATCTTACCCTACTTCTATCTCCTGATGGGCTCTGTTACCAAGTTAATATTCCAAGTTTATTCACTAATGTCAGTTCATATCATTGAGACCATACAGTATTTGTCCTTTTGTTTCTGGCTAATCACACTCAGCATAATGTCCTTAAGATCCATTCATGTTGTTATATACTTCATAACTTTATTCTGTCTTACAGCTGCATAATATTCCATGTTATTTAAATGTCACAGTTTGTTTAGCCAACTGTCTGTTGATGGACATTTTGGCTGTTTCCATCTCTTGGTAATTGTTAATAATGCTGCTATAAACATTGGTGTGTAAATGTCCATTTGTGTCCTTGGCCTCGTTTCCTTTGAGTAGAGACAGCATATAGATGGGTCCTGTTTTTTAATCCATTCTGCCAGACTATGTCTTTTGATTGGAGAGTTAATCCATTAACATTCAGTATTATTACTGCATGGGTAGTACTTTCTTCTACTATTTTGCCTTCTGGGTTTTATATGTCATATCTAAATTTCCTTCTTTTTACGTTTACTCATAGTCTTCCTTTCTACACTCTTCTCCACACCTCTCTCTTCTGTCTTCGTATCTGTCTCTAGTGCTCCCTTTAGTATTTCTTGCAGAGCTGGTCTCTTGGTCACAAATTCTCTCAGTGATTTTTTGTCTGAAAATGTTTTAATTTCTCCCTCATTTTTGAAGGACAACTTTGCTGCATATAGAATTCTTGGTTGGCAGTTTTTCTCTTTTAATAATTTAAATATATTATCCCACTCTCTTCTTGCCTCCATGGTTTCTGCTGAGAGATCTGCACATAGTCTTATTGGGCTTCCCTTGTATGTGATGGATTGCTTTTCTCTTGCTGCTTTCAAGATCCTCTCTTTCTCTTTGACCTCTGACATTCTGATTATTAAATGTCCTGGAGTATGTCTATTTAGATCTATTCTCTTTGGAGTATGCTGCACTTCTTGGATCTGTAATTTTAAGTCTTTCATAAGAGATGGGAAATTTTCTGTGATAATTTCCTCTATTAGTTTTTCTCCTCCTTTTCCCTTCTGTTCTCTTTCTGGGACACCCACAACATGTATATTCATGTGCTTCATATTGTCTTTCAATTCCCTGAGTACCTGCTCATATTTTTCTATTTTTTCCCTAAAGTTTGTTTTTTGTCAGATTTCAGATGTTCCATCCTCCAGTTCAGAAATCCTATGTTCTGACTCTCGAAATCTACCATTGTAGGTTTCCATTGTTTTTTTCATCTCTTCTACTGCGTCTTTCATTCCCATAAGTTCTGTGATTTGTTTTCTCAGACTTTCAGTTTCTTCTTTTTGTTCTTTCCTTGCCTTATTTATACCCTCCCTCAATTCATTGATTTGGTGTTTGATGAGGTTTTCCATGTCTGTTCGTACATTCTGAATTAATTGTTTCAGCTCCTGTATGTCATTTGAATTGTTGGTTTGCTTCTTTGTCTGGGCCATATCTTCAATTTTCCTAGTGTGATTTGTTATTTTTTGCTGGCATCTAGGCATTTAATTACCTTAATTAGTTTATTCTGGAGATTGCTTTCACTTCTTTTACCTAGGGTTTTCTTGCTGGATGAATTTGTTGTCTATCTGTTCTTTGACATTCCGTTCAGCTTTATCTGGACCTTTAGCTCAAGTTTTGTTTGACAGAGGAGAATTTTTCAGTTCTTGTTTTCTTGTTTCTTGCCCTGCTTGTTTGGTGCCTTTCCCACACACACTTAGGAGGGTCTGCTTACATATTATAGACCCCAGCCAGATTTCCCCAGACCAGACTGGCCTCCTATCAGGAGGAAAGAGTCACCTGTGTCAGATTTCCTAGAGGGTGAGACCCAACAGATTGAAAGGCTTTCCTGTGAAGTCTCTGGACTCTGTTTTTCTTATCCTGCCAAGTATGTGCTGCTTGTCTGACTGCAGGTCCCACCAGCATAAGATGATGTGGTACTCAACTTTGGCAGACTCTACCAGCTGGGGGTGGGGGGGTGGGGTGGAGACAGAGGAGGGTTTGTAGGCTGGTTTTAATGGCTTCAAATTACCAAGCCCTGGTGTCTGAATTCCTTGATGGAGGGATTCTACCTGGGTGGGGCTTCACCTCTCCCCTGGGGATTGCACAGGCTCCAGATAAACTCCCAAGAGAACTCACTTCTGCCTATGCCTGGTGCAGCTGCAGCCTGAAAAGTCCTGCCACTGTATCCAAAGGCAGTCAAGCCTCTGTAGATATGCAGCCACCAAAACCTTTGTTTCCTTCTTTTTTTCCCCCTTTTTCTGTCAGTCCTGCCCCCTTGGCACTGGGGCAAAAATGAGCAACCTCCACTTTGATCAGATTCACCTAAGCTGGGGGCATATTTTTAGTAGTCAGAATTTTTAAATTATTTCCACAATTGGAATTTGATTGTGCCCAGTCCCTGATGCTTGTAAAGTCCTTTTCTTTCCCCTCTGGGAAGTGGCTTGTGGGGGAGGGGCACTGGCCACTGCAGCTTTGGGAACTCACGGTTCTGGGGGGTGCTCACAGCTGGTCCAGACTGGAGTATGCTGTGTGTCCATTCACTGACATGGCCCCAGGAGCTGTTCTGTACTGTTTCTGGTTATTTAGTAGTTGTTCTGGAGGTCAAACTAAAATGCTCACATTGTTAAGCCACCATCTTGACCTGGAAGTCCTGTGTGATATGATTTTGATGCCTGCTTTGAGTTTGCAGTCAATTATAATAGCCAAGTCTACCCTGCCTTTGGTAGATTAAGTGCTGCCACCTGGATTCTGCCAACTTGGGATCCTGTCATCCCCATTGTGTTTAAGGATTCCAGCTCAGTAACAGCAGTTCCTACAGTAATATCCGACTTACAGAGAAGTGCAACCACCAAGCTGTTTAGGGATGATGGTGCTAGTCTCACAAATTTGTTTCTTGCTGTTCTGATAAAAGTGCATCCTCTGGACATTTCTGAAGTGTAGCAGCAGGCTTTGCATGATAAATTCACTGTAAGATTCCAATCTCTCTATTCCTCTGGATCCCCTCATCTACATTATACCAGGGCAGTTCTGGCATTTCAACCTCAGGTAACATCAGCCACCTTTGATCCATGTTTCAACCAACCATCCAAACAAACTGTTAAAACCTTTTCTAACTGCTTGAGCTATTACATTGAACGCAGAATCTCTGCTTAGTGGGCCCATATTAATAAATTCAACCTGATCCAGCCTTATATTTCTCCCACCATTATCCCACACCCTTAAAATCCATTACCACCCATGTTCACCTGATTTCTGTCTATATTAATTGGAAAACTCACACATTTCTTTTGCAGTATAAACTGCCTCCTCACGTGTGATACTTTGTACCTCACCTTTAGGGGCTTGTTGGGGCTTTAGTCTAGTTATAGACTGGAAGAAATGATGGGTGGTGGGGGTAGGTCATGAAAAGAATTAGAAATATCTTCCAAGCCATTTGCTTCAGGGCCTTCTTTTGCAGTTTCATCTGGTGAAACAGGATGAATCACTCTAGGTATAATCCTTTCAGGAGGAGGATGTGTGGCCAATTCCTAAAGGCAGGCTGGAGGTGGGGCAGTTATGTCTTCAGGACAAACTATTACAAGGTTATCTAGAGAAGACTCAGCATGATCTATGTTTTCAACTTCACCCCCAACATCATTATCAATTCATATGTCACCATCCCATTTTTCAGGGTCCCACTCCTTTCCAATCAATAACCTCACTTTAACAGCAGACACCATGCAAGATTGAGATTTCAGTTTATGTTACGAAGTTGCTACCCTAACAACAAGATTCTGAATCTGATTTTCAGAGATCCCAAGTCTACAGCTATAGGAAATAAGATTTTCATTCAGAATACTCATAGAAAGATCTACGTCTGTCAGACAGTACTTAAGCTTCTCATTTAAAGGCTTAAGCCCATTCCTTTCACCCCTTAATGTAGCCAGTGTATCTAAGAACAAATAACTAACATCTCTATAACTCTTATTTCTACAAAACTTGGCAAAGGTGTCAAAAACATTATCCCCCAGAGTCTGGCTTCTTACAAGCAAAGCATTAGGAGAATTGAATGGTGATATTTTGACTATCTCTTTTACCAACTCACTCCATGGATTGGGAGTGTCATTCTGATTATGGGAATCAGAGTCCTTAGTGTCTTTGAGTCCACTCAGAGTAGAAAACCATTCATAAAAACCCATTTTTAAGATTCTGTTTCTTAAATGCCACTCCTGGTACCAAGATGTGTTAGTTAGGGTTCTCTAGAGAAAGAGAATCAACAGGGAACACTCGCAAATATAAAATTTATAAAAGTGTCTCATGTGACCGCGGGAATGCAGAGTCCAAAATCTGCAGAGTAGGCTGTGACATCTATGATTCTGATGGAGGGCCTGGACGAACTCCACAGGAGGGGCTCATCAGACGAAACAGGAAGAGCCAGTCTCTTCTGAATCCTCCTTATAAGGATTTCAGTGATTAGATTAAGCATTACTCATTGCAGAAGACACGCCACTTTGGCTGATTACAAATGGAATCAGCTGTGGATGCAGCTGACATGATCATGATTTAATTCTATGAAATGTCCTCATCGCAACAGACAAGCCAGCACTTGCCCAACCACCACTTGGCCAAGTTGACACATGAACCTGACCATGACAACCACTCTCATCAATGGATAGAATATCTAGACAGGGGTTCAGAAAGGAAACAGAGGTTTTGAATAATATATAAATGAACTAGACTTAAAAACATTTACAGAACATTACACATCACAACAGTAGGATACACATTTTTCTCCAGTGTTTATGGCTCATTGCCAAGGATACCATATTCTGGGTCACAAAGCAAGTCTCAAATTTAAAAAGATTGAAATTACACAAATCACTTTATTGGGTCATAAAGGAATGAAGTTGGAAATCAATACAGGCAGAGGGCCGGAAAATTTACAAATATATGAAGGCTAAACAGCAGTCTCTTAAACAACCAGTCGATCAACGATGAAATTACAAGAGAAATCAGTAAGTATTTCAAGGCAAATAAAATAAAAACATGACATATAAAAATTTATCAGAGGCAGCAAAGGTGGTGCTGAAAGGGAAATGCATTGCCTTAAATGCCTATATTAGAAAAGAAGAAAGAGCAAACAATGAGGAATTAACTGTTCACCTGGATGAACTAGAGAAAAAAACAACAAATTAACTCCAAAGCAAACAGAAAGGAAAGAAATAACAAAGATTAGAAATAAATGAAAATAAGAAATTTAAACAAAAAAGTAAATCAACAATGCAAAAAGTTGGTTCTTTGAGAGAATCGATAAAATCTAAAGACCTTTAGCTAGGCTGGCAAAGCGAGAGAGGGAGAGACAGAGAATCAGAGACAGAGAGAGAGACAGAGGGAGAGAGGATGCAAATAAATAAAATTAGAAATGGAAGATAGGACACAACTGCTGACCCTGCAGAAACAAAGGAGATACTGAGTGGATACTGTAAGCAACTATATGCTAATAAATAGGTAATGTAGATGAAAATGGACAAGTTCCTAGAAAGGCATGAACAAACAGAATTGACCTAGGAAGAATTACCTCCACAAACTAAGCACAAGAAAAAAACTAAATCAGTCATCAAGAAGCTCCCCCAAAATAAAAGTCCAGAAGATGGCTTCACATGTAAATTCTACCATGCATTCAAGAAATAATTAGTACCAATCTGCTTAAACTCTTCAAAAAATCTGATGAGGAGGAAAAGCTACCTAACTCATTCTATGAAGCCAAAATTCCCCTAATATCAAAGCCAGACAAATATGTTAAAAGGAAAGAAAACTACAGACCAATCTCTTTAACGAATATAGATTCACTAAAATGAAATCTTCAACAAAACGTTCACAAATCGAATCCAGCAGCACATTAAAAGAATTGTACAACATGGCCAAGTGGGATTTATTTCAGGTATGCAAGATTCATTCAACACAAGAAAATTAATGTAATACACCATATCATAAGTTAAAACGGGAAAAACATAGGATCATTTTGACTAATACCAAAAGGCATTTGATAAATTTCAACCTGCTTTCTTGATGAAAACATTGCTAAAGTGAAGAATAGAGGAAAACTTCCTCAACATGATAAGGGAAATATTTGAAAAACCCACAGCTATCATCATTCCCAATGGGGAAAGACTGAAAGCTTTTCCTCTAAGGTCAGGAGTAAGACAAGGATCTTCACTTTCAGCATTGTTATTCATCATTCTGCAGAAAAAGCTTGCCAGAAAACTAGACAAAAAAAAAAAAAAGGAAAAAAAGGGCATCCAAATTGGAAGGAAAAAGTAAAACTCTGTGTTTGCAGATGATATGATACTGTATGTCAAAAATCCTGAAAAAACTACAGCAAAGCTACTAGAGCTAACAAACAAGTATAGGAAAGTGGCAGCATGCAAACCAACATCCAAAAATCAGTAGTGTTTCTAAACACTAGGAATGAATAATTTGGGGAGGGAATAAAGAAAAAAATCTATTTACAATATCAACCAAAAGAATCAGATATTTAGGAATAATTCTAAGCCTACAAAATACCTATACACAGAAAATTATGAGAAATTGCTAAAAGAAACCAAGGAAGACCTAAATAAATGGAAGGGCATTCCATATTCATGGATTGGAAGACTAGATATGGTTAAGATGTCAATTCTATCCAAATTGATTTACACACTCAATCCAATAACAATTACATCCCAAAAACTTACTTAGGAGCATTCGAAAAGCTAATAAGCAAATTTATTTGGAAGGGCAGCATGCCCTGAACAGCTATAAATATCTTGAGAAAGAAAAAGGTAGTAGGAGGTCACACACAATTTGACTATAAAGCACATTACAAAGCTCCAGCGGTCAAAATAGCACGGTAGTGGCATAAAAATAGATATCAGAACAAACAGAATTGAATTGAGTGTTCAGAAACTGACCCTCTCATCTAGGGACAATTGACCTTTAATAAGGCAGTCAAGCCAACCCCAACTAGGACAGAGCAGCCTCTTCAATAACTGGTGTTTGGAGAGCTGAATATCCAGATGCAAAAGAATGAAAGAGGATCCATGTCTCACAAACTATATAAAAATGAACTCAGAGTGGATCAAAGACTTAACATTGGTGTTAACACCATAAACTTTTAGAAGAAAATGTAGGGAAGTATCTTAAACATCTTATGAAATGGGATGGTTTCCTAGACTTTAAGCCAAAGCATGAGCAATGAAAAAAGAAATAGATAAATGGGATCTCCTGAAAATTAAATAAATGGGATCTCTTGACAAAGTATATTGTTAGGGAAGCAAAAAGTGGCCTATTCAATGGGAAACAATATTAGTAAACCACATACATGTGGGTTTAATATCCAGGTTATATAAAGAGATTCTATACCTAGCAACAAAAAGACAAACCATTAAAAAAAAAAACAAGCAAAAGTCAAGAACAGACATTTTCAGAAGATGAAACACAAATGGCTTAAGGCACATGGAAAAATGCTCAACTTCACTGGCTGTTAGGGAAGTTGAAATCAAAACCAAAATGACATATCATCTCACACACACTAGCATGGCCATTATTGAAAAGAAATCCACATATCTCGAGAGGATGTGGAGAAAGAGGCATACTGAACCATTGCTGGTGGGAATATAAAATGCTGCAACTGTTCTGGAAGAAAGTTTGGTGGCTCCACAAGAAGCTAAGCATAGAATTACAACACGATCTGGCAATCCTATTACTGAAGGCAAGAACAAAGTAGACATTATCACACTGATGTTTATACCAGCATTATTCAAGATTGCCAGAGATGGAAACAGCTCAAATATCCTCAACAGATGAATGGCTACAGAAGCAGTGGTATAAATGTACAATGAAATATTATGCAGCCATAAGACAGAATAAAGTCATGAAGTCTGTATCAATGTATATGAATCTTGAGGATATTATGCTGAGTAAAATTAGCCAAAAACAAAAGGGCAAATAGTGTACGGTCGCACCAAAATGAAATAGCATAATGCACAAACTTTGAGAGTTGAAGTTAAGATCACATGTTATCAGGAGATAGAAACAGAGTAGATAGAAACAGGTTTTGAAGGAATACAGATTGTACAATAGGACTGAGTGCAAACATTCAGAAATGGGTAGCATGATACTCCCTGATTGTTACATGATAATATAAGTACACAGAATGAACCTGAATGTGAGTATGGTTAAGGGAGAAGGGTTCAGGGCTCATATGAGAAAAAAGAAAGATAGAGTTGATAGTGAATGAGATGGTATAATTCAGAAATGCCTAGAGTGAACAATGATGGTGATAAAATGTACATAAAATAGTTTTTGCATGGGGGAGAACAAATGAATATCAGCATTTCAAGGATTGAAAATGAGATGGCATATATGAAGAAGTGCAGGCATAGAAAGTCATCAGTAACTGTAATATGCCCCCACTGGATGTAAAAAAGGCATTATGCCAAAACTAAACATCAAGAAGGGGGATATGGGAGAAGGGCATGGATTCTTTTCAGAAGAAGAGGAATTGTCTCCATATTGTGTGTTCACAGTATGTGTTCACAAAGGCATGGCTATTAGATTATACCAGGAACCAGTGCCTTTTAATTAGGTTGGACAGTATGATGTGCAAATAATATTGTTCAAAATGAACAGAGAGAGAAACAAGTGCTAGAGAAAATGTGGAGAAAGTGATGTACCTACTTACTCATTTCACTTCCGTACCTACTAACTCATTACTGAGAAGTGTAACCACTTGGAGGACAGTTTGGTAGTTACACAGGAGGTTAGGTGTGGCATTGCCAGACAATCCTGAAAGCCCATTGCTCAGTATATTGTGCTTAAATGTCCATATAAACACAAATGGACATTTGCACACTGTTGTTCATGGTGGCAGTGTTCATGATTCACAATGGATGGAGGTAACCTAAGGGTATAACAAATGAGGAATGGATGGGGGAACTGTGGTGTTTACATATGAATTACTGAGTGGCTGCAAGGAGGAATGATGTTATGAGGCGTGCAACTAGGTGAATCAACTTCAAGGACTTTATGTTGAATGAAATGTCAGAAACAAAAAGACAAATATCATGCCTCACTCATAAGGACTAGCTATAATATTCAAACTCAGAGAATTGAAATTGAGAGCATATGTTATTAAGTTGAGGTCTATTGTACAGGTTGTAAGACTGTAAGCACTTACAGCAGTCATATAAATTCAGGGGTCGTAACTGTTATTTCTAAATTCTGTGATACTGAGGTGCTGTAGCTGAGCTTTCCCTGAAACTTCAAATGTCACACTTCAGATTTATGTGACATCTGTGATTCAGAATTATAGCTCTGAAACTATGAAGTCAGCAGTACCCATACAGCAACTGTTCAAAAGTTTGAAAAAGTGATCAATCTTTGACTAGAGATGTGAATGAGGCCAATCTGGATAGGACTAAGGTAAATCAGAAATCAAAATAAAGGATGATATGGATCATGCTTTAAAATGTTAACTTCCATGTGACACCAAAGGAAGAGGTGTTTATTTGGTGCTAAATATATACTTTGGGTAGAGCGTTATCTAATTAACTTGATGGTCAATTTATTTGACCATAATTGCATGTACTCTTGAATAAGGTGTGAGATCTTGATGATATGTCCAGGTTAGGGTGATGCCACAATAAATCCCAGAGTAATTTGGGCAGAGAATAAAAAAAGTATTTGAGGGCGGGCCGCGGTGGCTCAGCGGGCAAAGTGCTTGCCTGCTATGCCGGAGGACCTCGGTTCGATTCCCGGCCCCAGCCCATGTAACAAAAAACGGAGAAACAGAATACAATAAAACAAGAAAATGTTTAAAAATGTTTCCCTTTCTTCCTTCCTTCCTTCCTTCTATCCTTCCTTCCTTTTCTCTGTCTTTCCTTTAAAAAAAAAAAAAAAAAAAAAAAAAAAAAAAGTATTTGAAAAGTCCCCTTGAGGGGCTGGGAAGAAAGGAGGAATATATTTAAACTCTCTCATCTGGGGAATTGTGATATTCTCACAAGCAGTGGGGACATGGGACAGAATTCCCAGGATTCACCAGGACCCAGAATCAAGGGATTGAGAAAGCTGTATCGACCAAAAGGAGAAGAGATAAGTGAGACAAAATAAAGTTTCAGTAGTTGAGAGATTGCAAGCAGAGCCAGGAGGTTATTCTTATGCATTACATAGATATCCCTTTCTAGTTTATGGTGTAATGAAGTGACTGGAGGGAAGTACCTGAAACTGTTCAACTGTATTCCAATAGCCGTGATTTGAAGAGAGTTGTGAAACTATATAGCTTTTACAATGTGACCATGTGATCGTGAAAACTTTGTGCTGGTGTTCCTTTTATCCAGGATATGGACAGATAGTAAAAAATCAAGAACAGTAAATGAATAAATAGTGGAGGAGAAAGTAAAAAAAAATGGAGCAAATGAAATGCTGGTGGTCAAGGAGAGGGATGGATATTGAGTATGGGTGTCATGAGTTTTTTCTTTTTTTCATTTCTTTTTCTGGACTGATGCAAATGCTCTGAAACTGATCATGGTGATAAGGTACACAGCTATGTGATGATATTGTGAGCCACAGAATTTGTACTTTGGATGGACTTTACTTGTGCAGAAATATCTCAGCAACCACAAAAAAAAGAACACATAGGGCTTGAAATGAATTATTAACCATCAAACACTAGGTTTTCCTTTCTGCAACTTATAATTCCTGTAAAATTCATAGATCAGATAGATCCTGAAGCTCAGATAGACCAGTCTCTCCAAGATTGTCAATTATTTTCTTTGCCATATCCTTTAGTGTGGGCACACCTTGTCAACATGAAGAAGTCAGAACAGGCACTGCCCAAAGATCCCTATAGATTGGGAGAATGATCAGGGGAGAAAGGAGTTAGAACAGAGAAAATGGGATTTAACAAGGCAGTATGGCTGCTGAATCACCACATTAATATCCCTTCTAACCTCCGATGTCTAGGAAGAGTTAGAAGGAAAAATTTGCGATGATGAAATGGTAGCCCATGACAGACCATGGAACTTTTTTGGTAACTATTTACTGCAGTATGCGTTGAAAATTATGGCTTTTTCAGTCTTTGTTTTGAATATACATTATATTTTACAATAAAAAGGGTTGGCATTTTTTTCTTTTTTCTTTTGAAGAAATATCTGAGACAGAGTACCAGGAAGATGATGGAATAGGTTAGGTGAAGTTCACCCCTGTTCCACAACCAGCTAGAGAAGGGATGAAGGGTGACTGTGATGGTAATTCCATGGTGAAAGTGACCTGGGAGGGTCTTCTACACCACAAGGGGAACCTAGTTGCAAAAGCTGAAGAATTTAGATGCAGAGAACCAGACACTGTCCAACTAATGCAAACAGCCTAGTGTACCCCTATCCAAATGGAGGCCCAGAGACTTCAGGAGTGCACAGACAAGGAGATAGGGAGTAGGAAGAAAGCCAAGTCACAGTCTTTGAATGTGCTTTGCTGATGCACAGTGCTCCTGCTCCACGACCTGGGACTCCTCCCACATCCCATGCATATGAACCCTGTCCCTCCTACTGCCCTCCTACTGTGCTCAAAGTGCTCCTTCCAGACCCCACCCTGCATGCCCCTGCCTCACACCCTACTCTACATGCATGCAAATGACTGCCCCAGCCTGACCCACCTCTCCTACATGAGCACAGTCTTGCCCCACCCCTCCCTAGACTCACATACCTGCACCCAGCCCCTCAACTCCCCCTCCTCCCTACCCATCTTCAGGAGGGTTCCAGGGCATCCAGGCTGCTGGAACTCACTTTCATACCTAGGACACAACTGCCCCCAGTTCATACAGTCACGCAGTACTGCCCTGCTCCCTCAGCTCTGCACAAGTGTAAATCAGTGTAAGGACCTCCCAGGTCCATGCATGTGGTCATGCACACCCCACCAATCACTCAGCTTTGGGAAAATGCTGACTTGTGCACCCAGGCCACACCTAACCCCAGCCCACTGACCCTGAGCTCTGCGCACTCACACACCAGAGCCCCCCATGAGATGCACATACCGGGGCTCTGCCCCCCGAACCATGCACACCAGGGCTTTTAGCCCAGGCCCATGCATGCCAGGGCTCCACACCCTCTAGAATCATGCACACAGGACCCCGACCCAAGACCCACACACTGTAGGATTCTGCACTCCAGACTGGTGCACATCAAGACCCTGCCAACTGATCCACACACACCAAGCACCAGCTCACACACCCATGCATGATAACCATCACACCTTCCTTGTCAGGTTCCCACAGATCCATTCACTGACCTCTTGATCCCTGCACCCCAACACACTACCTTGCACATGTGCACATCCTCTGGCAATAGTGCCTTGCTTCAACACCTGGCAGATGCCCACATGTGCATCTGTGCTACACAGCCCCAATCCTGCACACATATGGATGCTTGCCCCAATTATCCCCTGCACCTGTGTACCCAACATTACCTGTCTCTGACCCTCATCCTGCAACACCCACAATTTGTGCCCCATCCCTACACATGCACACATTCATATCCCAGGACCTGTGCACTCACACCCTTGCACAAGGACACAGACACAAACACATTGCCTTCTCTGTACCTCAACCTCTGTGCTACCTACCCAACATACTGATGACCATGACCCCCATGTCCTATGTGCCCAATCACATCCTACCTGCACACCAGTCCCTGTGCATCTGCTCAGCACCCCCATCTGCCTCCTGCCATGCTCTACCTCTGTTTTCACCACACTGCACCCTGCTCATGCTCCAAGTCTGGCCCAAGCTGCAACCTGCCACTCAGGCCTCAATTGCACTTCCACAAACTCACGTCCTGCACTCCTGGCTCACAGGCACTAGCTCAGTATCTCCAACCCATTCCTAAACCCACGTTGCAACCTGTCACTGCACTGCTATGCCCCTCACCCTCCTCACATCTATCCTACAAATACAACGCTTTAGATTACTGAAGGAAATAAATTTCCAAGGTGACTCTATCAAGACATTACATGCCTTGAAGACAATAGAAGACCACTAAGCACATCTCAAAACTGAGATGCAGACAGATAGAGCCCAGCCTAATGACCAAATTGAAATACCAGGGGAGATACAGACTTTGGGACAACTAATCAAAATATTCAATTAAGTTTACTAAAGAAACTCATGAAGAAGAGTTTGAAAGAACAAATAGAAAATAGCATATATCACAGAGATTAGAGATGCTGTAGATCAAATAAAAAATATGCTAGAAACACACAACAGCAGATTTGAAGAGGCAGAATAAAGAAAAAGAGAACTAGAAGACAGGACAACTGATTTTGAACACAGAAAAGAGAAAATGGCAAAAATGTTGGAAAACATTGAATTGTATCTCAGGGGAATGATGGACAAAACAAAGTGCACAATTATAAGAATCATTGGTTTCCCAGAAGAAGAAAAGAAGAGTGAAGGGCTAGGAAGTTTAATTGAGGATATAATGGATGAAGACTTCCCAACCCTCACAAAGGACATAAGTATGCAAATTAAAGAATCCCAGTGAACCTCAGATACAATAAATCCAAATAGGCCTTCCCCAAGACATATACTAATGAGCCTGTCAAATGTTAAAGAGAAGGAGAAAATCCTGAAAGCTGCAAGAGAAAAACAATTTACTACATATAAAGTAAACCACATAAGACTGAGGTCCGACTACTCAAATGACACTATGCAGATGAGAAGGCAGTGGTGTGATATACTTAAAATTCTGAAAGAGAAAGATTTATAGCCAAGAATACTGTATGCAGCCAAATTGGCCTTCAAAACTGAGGGAGAGATTAAATTTTCACAGACAAACAAATCCTGAAAGAATGTATCAACAAGAGGCCAGCCCTACAAGAAATACTAAAGGGAGTTCTGTCAGTTGGGAAAAAAAAAGACAGGAGAAGGAAGTTGGGAGGAAGGTACAAAATTGATGAGCACAAGTAAGGGTAACTGAAAGGATAAAAAGAGAAAGAGGGAAAGGAATATATTGATCTGACAAATAAAATACAAAGGATAAGATGGTGGATTGAAGGAAATGGAAATCAAAACCATAATAAGATTTCATCTCACACCCACCAGAAAGGCCATTATCAAAAAAAACAGAAAATGATAAGTGTTGGAGAGGATGTGTAGAAAGAGGCACACTTTTCCATTGTTGGTGGGAATGTAAAATGGTGCAACCACTGTGAAAAGCAACTTGGTGGTTCTTCAGGAACCTAAGTATAGAATTGCCACATGATCCAGCAATCCCATTGTTAGTTATCTATTCAGAGGACATGCAGGTAGGGGCACAAATGGACATTTGTACACCAATGCTTATAGCAGCATTATTTACAATTGCCAAAAGCTGGAAACAGCCAAAATGCCCATCAACAGAGGATTGGCTAAAAAAGCTGTGATATATACATATAATGGAATATTATGCAGCTATAAGGTAGAATAAAGTCAAGAGGCATGTAGAAACATAGGTGGATTTTGAAGACCTTATGCTGAGTGAAATTAGCCAGAAACAAAAGGACAAATACTGTATCGTCTCACTGCTGTGAGCTAACATTAATGAATGAACTTAGGGAACTTCATTTAAGAACACAGATTATCAGGAAATAGAAACAGGGTAAAGATTGTGGATTCAAGGAAATGCAAATCAAAACCATAATAAGCTTTCATTTAATGGGATACAGATTATGTAGTAGGAATGATTGTAAAAATTCAGAATTGAATTGCACAATACTACCTGATTGTAGCACAATAATATAGTTACACTTAATGAAGCTGTATGTGAGAACGATAGAGGGCAGAGGGCTGGGGGCACATATGAAAGCAGAAAGAAAGGTAGACGATAAAGACTGAGATGGTATGATCTAGGAATGCCTGGTGTGTACAATGATAGTGAATAAATATACAAATTAAAAAATGTTTTTGCATGAGGAAGAACAAAAGAAGTTGGTATCAGGGTGTTGAAAATAGATGGTCATTCATATTTTTATTGTTTATTTTCTTATTTGCTTTTATTTTATTTTTCAAACACACCACCATACAAACATGAACATTCTTACCATACGATCATTCAATTCTACATATATAATCCGCAATTCACAATATCATCACATAGTTGCATATTATTATCATGATCATTTCTTAGAACATTTGCCTCAATTCAGAAAATGAAATAAAAAGAAAACAGAAAAAAATTCATACATACCATACCCCTTACCCCTCCCTTTCATTGATCACCAACATTTCAATCTACTAAATTTATTTTAACATTTGTTCCCCCTATTAATTATTTCTTTTTAATCCATATGTTTTACTCATCTGTCTGTACCATACATAAAAGCAGCATCAGACATAGGTTTTCACAATCACACAGTCACATTGCAAAAGCTATATCAGTATACAATCATCCTCAAGAAACACGGCTACTGGGACACAGGTCTACATTTCCAGGCAGTTCCCTCCAGCCTCTCCATTACACCTTAATTAAAAAGGTGATATCTACATTATGCATAAGAATAATCTCCAGGATAACCTCTTGACTCTGTTTGGAATCTTTCAGCCATTGACACTTTATTTTGTCACATTTTGCTCTTCCCCATTTTGGTTGAGAAGGCTTTCTCAATCTCTTGATGCTGAGTCCCAGATCATCCTAGGGTTTTGTTACATTTTTCCAGGAAGGTCCACAGGTCTGGGAGTCATGTCCCATTTAGAGAGGGGCATGGCAGTGAGTTTGCTTGTTGTGCTGGCCGAGAGGGAGAGCAAAAAAAGAGGTTCTCTTGGGGGTGACGTTTAGGCCTAATTTTTAGGTAGGCTTAGCCTGTCCTTTGTGTGGTTGTTTCCTATGAACAAATCTCAAGATTGGGGGCTCAGTCTATTGCTTTGTTGTTCACACTGCTTGTGAGAATATCAAGAATTCTCCACATGGGGCAGTTGAATTCTCCCCCTTTCTCACCATTCCCCAAAGGGGACTTTGCAAATACTTTTTTATTTGCTGTTCAAATTACTGTGGGATTTATCAGGGCATCTGGACAAACCTAAAAACAACTCCTGCCCTACACAAAGTTCCATGTACTATGATGTTCAATTAAGCTGTCCACATGACTTATATTAGGAAATGCACTAGTTAAAATATAAATTTTGTACCAAATAAACCTTTTTTGCTTTATTCTCACACATAAGTTAAAGTTTTAATATATTACTTACCTTCTGTTTTCAACACCCGGCAGTATTGACATTCCTTTGTTCTTCCTCATGCAAAAACATTTTTAAATTTGTACATTTAGTCACTAACATTACACATTCTAGGCTCTCCTAGATTATACCATCTCACTTTTTATCATCTATCTTCCCTTCTGATTACATTTGTGCCCCCCAGGCCTCCTCCCTCTATCATTCTCACCTCCTCCATCTCAGCTTCATTCAATGTTCTAACATTATTGTATTACAGTTAGGTAGTATTGTGCTATCCATTTCTGAATTTTACAATCAGACATGTGGCACAATCTGCATCTCTTTAGCTCCAATTCCCCAGTATCTACCTTATTTCTATCTCCTGATAGTCTCTGTTACCAATTGAAGTTTTCCAAGTTCATTCACTAATGTTAATTCATATCAGTGAGACCATACAGTACTTGTCCTCTTGTTTCTGGCTAATCTCACTCAGTATAATGTCCTTAAGGTCCATCCATGTTGTTATATACTTCTTAACTTTATTCTGTTTTACACTGCAAAACACTCCATCATATGTATATATCACAGTTTGTTTAGCCACTTGTCTGTTGATGGATATTTAGGCTGTTTTAGTCTCTTGGCAATTGTAAATAATGCTGCTGTAAACACTGGTGTGCAAATGTCTGTTTGTGTCCTTGCCCCCATGTCCTCTGAGTAGATACCTAGCAATGGTATTGCCGGGTCAGCTTCCTAAGGAATCGCCAAACTGCCTTCCACAGCAGTTGTACCATTTGACATTCCCACCAGCTGTGAATAATTGTGCCTCTTTCTCGACTTCCTTTCCAGCACATGTCATTTTCTGTTCTAGTGATATTGGCCATTCTGGTGGGTGTGAGATGATAACTCATTGTGGTTTTGATTTGCATTTCCCTAATAGCTAGAGAAGTTGAGCATCTTTTCATGTGCCTTTCGGCCATTTGTATTTCCTCTTCTGAGAAGTCACAATTCAAGTCTTTTGTCCATTTTGTAATTGGGCTGTCTGTCTTTTCATTGTTGAGTTGAACAATCTCTTTATATATTCTGGGTACTAAACCTTTATCTAAAATATCATTTCCAAGTATTGTCTCCCATCACGTAGGCTGTTTTTTTTTTCTTTCTTTCTTGACAAAAGTTCTCTGATGCACAAAAGGGCTTGATTTTAAGGAGTTCCCATGTATTTCCTTCTTTCCTCAATGCTCGTGCTTTGGGTGCAAGGACTAGGAAACTGCCTCCCATTATAAAATTTATAAGATATTTCCTTACATTTTCTTCTAACAGTTTTAGATCTAATGTTTAGGTCTTTGATCCATTTTGAGTTAATTTTTGTATAGGGTGTGAGATATGGATCCTGTCTCATTCTTTTGTATGTGGATATCTAGTTCTCTGGGCATCATTTATTGAAGAGACTGTTCTGTCCAAGTAGAGCTGGCTTGACTGCCTTATCAAAGATCAACTGTCCATAGATGAGAGGGCCTACATCTGAACACTCTATCTGATTTCATTGGTCAATACATCTATCTTTATGTCAGTACCATGCTGTTTTGACCACTGTAGCTTAGTAATATGCCTTAAAACCAGGTAGCATGAGACCTCTAACTTCATTTTTCTTTCCCAAAACACATTTAGCTATTTAGGGCACACTTCCCTTCTAGACAATTTTTTTTTTTTTGCATGGGCAGGCACCAGGAATCAAACCTGGGTCTATGGCATGGCAGGTGAGAACCCTGCCTGCTGAACCACCATGGCCCGCCCCAGATAAATTTTAATGTTTTTTTTTTTTTATTTCTAAAGTAAGGTTTTGGGATTAGAACTGGTATTGCATTGAATCTGTGAATCATTTAGGTAGAATTGACATCTTAGGTATAATTAGTCAAAGCCATGAACACCGCATGCCCTTCCATTTATTAGGTCTTCAGTGATTACTTTTAACAAATTCTTGTAGTTTTCATTGTATAGGTCTTTCATCTCTTTAGTTAAATTTATTCCTAAATATTTAAGTCTTTTGGTTGCAATTGTAAATGGAATTTTTTCTTGATCTCCCCATCAGATTGTTTATTAATAATGTATGGAAACACTACAGATTTTTGAGTATTGATCTTGTAACCTGCCACTTTGCTATACTTATTTATTAGCTCTAGTAGTTTTGTTGTGGATGTATTGGGGTTTTCAAAATACAGTATCATATCATCTTCAAACAGTGAGAGTTTCCCTTCCTCCTTTCCAATTTTGATGTCTTGTATTTCTTTCTCTTGTCTAATTGCTCTGGCTAGATCTTCCAACACAATGTTGAATAACAATGGTGATAGTGGACATTTTTGTCTTGCTCCTGAACTTAGGAGGAAAGTTTTCAGTTTTTTCCCATTGAGAATGATGTTAGATGGGGGGTTTTCATATATTCCCTTTATCATGTTGAGGAAGTTCCCTTCTATTCTTGTGCTTTGAAGTGTTTTCAACAAGAAAGGATGTTGAATTTTGTCAAATGCCCTTTCTGCATCAATCAAGATGATCATGTGGTTTTTCTGCTTGATTTGTTGATACGGTGTATGTATTAGTTAGGGTTCTCTAGAGAAACAGAACCAACAGGGAACACTTGCAAATATAAAATTTATGAAAGTGTCTCACGTGACCGTAGGAACGCAGAGTCCAAAATCCACAGGGCAGGCTGCGAAGCCGATGACTCCAATGGATGGCCGGGACGAACTCCACAGGAGAGGCTCACCAGCCAAAGCAGGAATGCAACCTGTCTCCTCTGAGTCCTCCTTAAAAGGCTTCCCATGATTGGATTTAGCATCACTAATTGCAGAAGACACTCCCCTTTGGCTGATTACAAATGGAATCAGCTGTGGATGTAGCTGACGTGATCATGACCTAATCCTATGAAATGTCCTCATTGCAACAGACAGGCCAGCGCTTGCCCAATCAGATGAACAGGTACCACAACTTGGCCAAGTTGACACCTGTCCCTAACCATGACAGTGTATTATATTGATTGATTTTCTTTTGTTGAAACATCCTTGCATACCTGGGATGAATCCTATTGGTCATGGTGTATAATTCTTTTAATGTGCTGTTGGATTCGATTTGCAAGAATTTTGTTGAGGATTTTTGCATCTATATTCATTAGAGAGATTGGCCAGTAGTTTTCTTTTTTTTTGATTTTGGTATGAGGGTCAGGTTGGCTTCACTGAATGAGTTAGGTAGGTGACCCTCCTTTTCAATTTTTTTGGAGTATTTGCTCAGGATTGGTGCTAATTTTTTCTTGAATGTTTGGTGGAATTCACATGTAAAGCTATCTGGTCCTGGACTTTTTTTGGGGGGGTGGGGGGTGGGGGGGAGCTTCTCACTGAGTGATTTAATTTCTTTACTTTTGATTGGTTTGTTGAGGTCTTGTATTTCTTCTCGAGTCAATGTTGGCTGTTCATGCCTTTCTAGCAAGTTGTCCATTTCATCTACATTATGGAGTTTACTAGCATAAAGTTGTTTATGATATCCTCTCATCGCTTTTATTTCTGTGATGTCGGTGGTTATGTCTCCTCTTCCACTTCTGATTTTATTTATCTGCATCCTCTCTCTTCTTTTTGTCAATCTTGCTCAGGGTCCATCAATCTTATTGATTTTCTCACAGAACCAACTTCTGGTTGTGTCGATTTTCTCAATTGTTCACATGTTCTCAATTTCATTTATTTCTGCTCTAATCTTCATTATTTCTTTCCTTTTGCTTGCTTTGGGATTAGTTTGCTGTTCTTCCTCTTGTTCTTCCAAGTGGACTGTTAATTCCCCGAATTTTCTCTTTCTTCTGTTTTCATGTAAGCATCTAGGGCAATAAATTTCCCTTTTAGCACTGTCTTTGCTGCATCCCATAAATTTTGATATGTTGTGTTTTCATTTTCATTTGCCTTGAGATATTTACTGGTTTCTCTTGTAACTTCTTCCTTGACCCACTGGTTGTTTAGAGTGTGTCATTGAGCCTCCATATAGTTATGAATTTTCTGGCACTCAGCCTATTATTGACTCAACTTTGTTCCTTTAAGATGTGAGAAAGCGTTTTGTATGATTTCAATCTTTTTAAATTTATTGAGACTTTTTTGTGACCCAGTATATGGTCTATCTTTGAGAATGATCCATGAGCACTTGAGAAAAATGTGTATCCTGCTGCTGTGGGGTATAATGTTCTATAAATGTCTGTTAAGTCTTGCTCATTTATTGTATTATTCCAATTCTGAGTCTCTTTCTTGATCCTCTGTCTAGATATCCTGTTCATTGATGAGAGTGGGACTTGAAGTCTCCAACTATTATGGTAGATGTGTCTATTTCTCTTTTCAGTGTTTGCCTCATGTATTTTGGGGTATTCTGGTTTGGTGCATAAATATTTATGATTGTTATGTCTTCTTGTTGAATTGCATTCTACTTTGCTAGTGATGGAATGCGATAGATGAGAAACAGAATGACTTTTTTAAAAGGGGAACTTAATAAGTTGCAAGTTTACAGTTCTAAGGCCAAGAAAATGTTCCAGTTAAAGCAAATCTATTAAAATGTCCAATCTAAGGCATCCATGGAAAGATAGCTTAATTCAAGAAGGCCAATGAAGTTCAGGGTTTCTCTCTCAAGTGAGAAGGCACATGTGAACACAGTCAGGGTTTCTCTCTCCTCTGGAAAGGGATGTGGTGAGCACGACATCATCTGGTAGCTTTCTCTCCTGGCTTCCTTTTATATTGAACTACCTGAGAGGTGTTTTCCTTCATCATCTCCAGAGCGCTGGCTGGTGGACTTTCTGCTTCATGGTGCTGCAGCATTCTCTGCTCTCTCTGAATCTCCCACTTTCTCCAAAATATTTTCTCTTTTATAGGATTGTAATAAACTAATCAAGACCCACCCACATCTCCCCATAATCCAGTTTAACAACCACTCTTGATTGAGTCACATCTCCAGGGAGATGATCTGATTCAGATTTAAACATACAGTACTGCGTAGGGATTAGAAGAAATGACTACCCTGCAAAATGGGATTAGGATTATAACATGGCTTTTTTAGGGTACATCCATGATTTCAAACCAATACAAATTGCTTTGTTTATTAACACGCAGTGTCCTTCTTTGTCTCTTTTAAGTGTTTTACATTTGAAGTCTAATTTGTTGGGTATTAGCGTAGCTACTTCTGTTCTTTTTTGATCATTTTCTGAATGAAATATCTTTTTCCAACCTGTCACTTTTAACCTATATTTATCCTTGGGTCCAAGATGCATTTCCTATAGGCAGGATATAGATGGGACCTATTTTTTTAATCCATTCTGCCATTCTATGTCTTTTGATTGGGCAGTTTTTCCATCAACATTTAGTGTTATTACTGTATAGGCAGTGCTTTCTTCTACCATTTTGCCTTTTGGTTTTCATACGTTATATCTAATTTTCTTCTTTTTACCTTTACTGATATCATTTCTACACTCTTCTCCACACCTCTCTCTCCTGTCTCTTCCTACCTGTCTTTCATGCTCCCTTTAGTATTTCTTGCAGAGCCAGTCTCTTGGGCACAAATTCTCAGTCATTTTTCATTTGAAAATATTTTAATTTCTCCCTTATTTTTGAAGGCCAATTTTGTGGGATACAGAACTCTGGGTTGGCAGTTTTTCTTTTTTCGTAACTATCTTCTTGCTTCCACTTAGGTTTTCTGCTAAGAAATCTACGTATAGTGTTATTGGGATTCCCTTATATATGATGGGTTGCATTTCTCTTGCTGCTTTCAAGACTCCCTCTCTGCTCAACATCTGACATTCTGATTAGTAAGTGTCTTGGAGTACATCAATTTGGATCTATTCTGTTTGGGGTATGCTACACTTCTTAGGTCTGTAATTTTAAACTTTTCATAAGAGTTGGGAAAATTTCAATGATAATTTCCTCCATTCATTTTCTCCTCCTTTTCCCATCTCTTCTCCTCCTGGCACACACACAATATGTATAATCATGTGCTCATTCAATTCCCTGAGTCCCTGCACATATTTTTCCATTCTTTTCCCAATATTTTCTTTTGCTTGTCAGATTTCAGATGTCCCATCCTCCAGTTCACTAACCCTATCTTCTGCCTCTTGAAGTCTGACATTTAGACTTCCATTGTTTTTTCCATCTCTTCCACTTTTTCTGTCATTCCCATAAGTTATGTGATTTGTTTTTTCAGACTTTCAATTTCTTCTTCTTTTCATTCCTTGCTTTCTTTATATCTTCCCTCAATTCGTTGATTTGGTTTTTGATGTGATTTTCCATGCCAATTCAAACATTCTGAATTAATCGTTTCATCCCCTGTATCTCACTTGAGTGGTTGGTTTGTTCCTTTGGTCCATATCTTCAATTTTCCTAGTATGATTTGTTATTTTTTGCTGGCATCTAGGCATTTAGTTACCTTAATTAGTTTATTCTGGAGATTGTTTTCATTTTTTTTTTTTTAAGTAAGACTTTCTTGCTGGTTGACTTTGTTGTGTATCTGTTCTTTGATACTCAGTTCAACTTATTCTGGACCTCTAGCTTAGGTTTTATTTGACAGATCAGAAATTTTAAGTCCGTGTTTTCTTGTTCTTGCTTTGCCTGTACAATGCCTACCCCTCCCCACCACCCTTAGGAGTGTCTACTTAGATAGTATGGACCCAGTCAGATTTTCCCAGTCCAAACTGGCCTCCTGTCAGAAGGAAAGATTCACCTGCATCAGTTTTACCGGAGGGTGAGACCCAGCAGATTGGAAGACTTTCCCGTGAAGCCTCTAGTCTCTGTGTTTTTCCTATTCTGCCCATTATGTGGCACTTTTCTGCCTGTGGGCCCTACCAGTATAAGGTGATGTGATATCTTTATCTTCAGCAGACTCTCCCTGCTGGGGGCGTGGTTGAGATAGAGGAGAGGTTGTAGGCTGGCTTCAATCACTTTACTTTTCCAGACCCTGGTGTATGAATTCCTTGAGGGAGAGGATCCACATGTGCTGGGCCCCACCCCTCTCCCATGGAAGGCACAGTCTCCAGACAAACACTCAAACAAGCTTAATTCTGCCTATGCTTGGGGCATCTGGAGCCTGAGGAGACTTGCAGCTGTATCTAAAGAGTAGATAAGCTGTAGAAGCACAGCCACAAAAAAGAAAAAGAAAAATCCGTTTCAGAGCAGGACCCCAATTCCTTGGGTTTGCCTACGAACTTAAGTTGGTAAGCTGTTTTGTGTATCTTCAGGTCCTATGTGCCCCCCCTCCTTTCCTTTAGGGTCCAGACCCTTTCAAGGATTTTGTGCTATCCATTCCAAAAAATCTCTGCTTCTTTATTTCTTTTTTCTTTTTCCATCAACTCTGACCCCTCTGCGCCGGTAAGAAACCAGCAACCTCCGCTTTGGCTCAAGGTTCAGCTGAGCTGAGGACTTATTTTTAGCAGTCAGAATTTGCTAATTAATTACACAACTGGAGCTAGATTGTGCTCAGCCCCTGTTCCTGGTAAAGTCTTTCCTTTCCCCTCTGGGAAGCAGCCTGGGGGGAGGGGTGCCAGCCCCCATGGTTTGGGGAACTCCCAGTTCTGCATGGGCTTGCAGCCATTCCAGCTGGCCCTGACTGGAGTATGCTATGTGTCTGGTCACTGATGTGGCCCCAGCAGTTGTTCTGTACTTGTCCTGGCTATTTACTAGCTGCTCTGGAGGAGGAACTAAATTCTACATCACACTAAGCCCGATCTTGGCCTGATCCCTCATTCATATTTTAAAACTTCAATTTCTGCCTAAGACTCAAGGGAGAAATATTCATTTGATGCAAAATTTATATTTTGACTCATGCATTTCATAATTTAACTTCTATGTTCAGTTTAATTAAACACTGTAAGTACACAGAACCTTGAATAGTACATGGATTTCGCTGGTTTGTCCAGGTTAGTGTGATGTCCCAATACTAGGAGACATCCATATACCACTCTCCTTTACAGGTAGAAGGGGCAGACAGAGATAAGCAAGAAAACAGAAAACTTCAGTAATTGATAAATGAATTACATCCAATAGATGTATTTAGGTCGTTTCACTCCAAAAACACTAGGACACACATTCTTCTCTAGTTTTCAGGGAACATTCTCCAGGGTAGATCATATGCTGAGACAAAAAAACCGGTCTTTGTAAATTTAAAAACACGGAAATTACTCAAAGCATTTTCTCTGCTCACAGAGGAATAAAGCTAGAAATCAATAACCGCCAAAAAAAATAAACTTTCACAGATATGTGGATATTAAATAAAACACTATTGAACAACCAATCAGTCAAAAAAGAAATTGCTAGAAGAACTGGTAGGTATCTGGAGATGAATGAAAATGAGACTTCATATCAGAACTTCTGGGAGGCAGCAAAGGATGTGCCGAGGGGAAATTTATTGCCCTAAATGCCCATATTAAAAAAGAGGAAAGACTGAATAATCAAGGACTTAACTACTTACCTGTAGGAAGCCAGGAAAGAATAGCAAACTAACTCCAAAGCAAACAGTAGAAGGTGAATAAAAAAGACTAAGCAGAGTTAAATGAATGGGAATTTAAAAGAGCAATAGAGAGAATCAATAAAACCAAAATTTGGTCCATTGAGAAAATCAATTAAGTCAATGGGACACTAGCAAGTCAGACAAAAGAGAGAGAGAGAAAGGATGCAAATAAACAAAATAAAAATGAGAAGAGGGTCATACATGGACACTGAAGAAACAAAAAATAAGTCATAAAAGGATGAAATGAACAACTATACCCTGACAAACTAGACAACTTACATGAAATGTATAAATTCCTGGAGAACACAGGAACTAACTACACTGAGTCAAGAAGAAATAGATCTCAACAAGCCAATCACAAGTAAAGAGATTCAATCAGACTTCAAAATTTTTCTAACAAAGAAAAGCCCCGCGTCAGATAGCTTCACAGAGGAATTTTATCAAACATGCCAAAAAAAAAAAAAAGAAAGAAAAAGCAACTAACACGAATCCTGCTCAAGCTTCCAAGACATTGAGGAAGAAAGAACATTATCTAACTCATTTTATGATGCTAACATCACTTTAATAACAAACATGGGTAAAGATGCTGTAAGAAAGCAAAACTACAGGCCAGCCTCCTTAATGAATATAGATGCAAAAATTCTCAACAAAATACTTGCAATTGAATCCAACAACACATTATAAGAATTATACAACACAAGTGGGGCTTATAGCAGGAATGCAAGGATGGTCCATCACAAGAAAATCAAGGATGTAATACAGCATATTAACAAAACAAAAGGGAAAGAAATCACATGACCATCTCAGCTGATGCTGAAAAAGCATTCCATAAAATTCAACATTCTTTTTTGATAAAAACACTTCAAAAGATAGAAATCAAAGGTAGCTTGCTCAGTGTGATAAACGACATTTATAAACACCCACAGCCAGCATCAGATTCAATGGAGGGAGACTGAAATCTTTCCCCAAAAGATCAGGAACGAGACAAGGATACCCTCTGTCACCATTATTATTCAACATTATTCTAGAAGTTCTAGCTAGAGCAATCAGCCTGGAAAAAGAAATAAAAGCCATCCTAAATGGAAAGGAAGAAGTAAAACTTTCACTATTTGCAGAGGACATGATACTAGGAAAATCGTGGGGAATCTACAACAAAATTATTTGAGCTAATAAACAAATTCAGCAATGTGGCAGGATATAAAATTAAAGTGCAAAAATAAGTAACATTTCCATACACAAGCAATGAAGAGTTGACTAAGGAAAAAATTCCATTCAAAACAGCAACTAAAATAATCAAATAGCAAGGAATGAACTTATCTAGGGATGTAAAGGACTTGTACACAAACAACTACATAGCATGCTAAAAGAAGATTGAAATAGGTGGGAAGGCATTCTCTGCACATGAATAGTTAGGTTAAATATAGTTAAGATGTCAATTCTACCCATATTGATTTACATATTCAATGTAGTAGCAATCAAAATTCCAACAATTTACTTTGAAGACTTGGAAAAGCTAGTTACCAAATTCATCTAGAAGGGAAACAGACCCTGAACAGCTAAATGCATACTAAAATAGAAGAATGAAGTGTAAGGATTAATACTTCTTGATTTTAAAACTCCTTATAAAGCCCCAGTGATCAAAACAACATGGTACTGGTCCAAAGATAAAATTACTGACCAACAGAATTGAATGTTAAATATAGTTAAGATGTCAATTCTGCCCAAATTTTTCTACAGATTCAACTCAGTAACAATCAAAATTTTCACAACCTACTTTGAAGACTTGGAAAAGTTAGTTATCAAATTCATACGGAAGGGAAAGAGATCTTGAATACCAAAACACATCCTAAAAAGAAGAATGAAGTGGGAGGATAAACACTTACTGACACTTATAAAACCACAGTGCTCAAATCAGCATGGTACTGGATGGTGCCACAGTGGCTCAGTGGCAGATTTCTCGTCTGCCACGCATGAGACCTGGGTTCGAATTCTGGTGTCTGCCCATGCAAACAAACAAACAAACAAACAAACCCAGCATAGCACTGTCACAAATTTAGAAGTATTGACTAATGCAATTGAATCAAGAGTGCAGATAGAGATCACTGAATCAATTGTCAACTGATCTTCAACAAGACCTCCAAATCCACTGAACTGGAACAAAACCATTTTTCAATAAATGGGCATGGGAAAACTGGATGTCAATAGGCAAAAGAATGAACAATGACCCTTACATTATATCCTATACACAAATTAACTGAGGGTGGGCCACAGTGGCTTAGCAGGCAGAGTTATTGCCTGCCATGCCGGGGACCTGACTTCAGTTCCTGGTGCCTGCCCAAGCAAAAAAAAATTAACTCAAAGTAGTCAAATACCTAAATATCAGGACCAGTACCACAAACCTCCTAGAAGAAAATGTAGGGAAACATCTTCAAGACCTAGTAATAGGGAATAGCTTTCTAAACTTTATATCCAAAGCACAAGCAAAAAAGAAAAGATAGATAAATGGTAACTCCTCAAAATTAAATGCTTTTTCACCTCAAAAAACTCAAAAAAAGAAAATATTCGGAAACTACACATCAGATAAAGGTTTGATATTCTGGGTGCATAAAGAAATCAAACAACTCAATGACAAAAGAACAAACAACCCAATTATAAAGTGAGCTAAAGATATGAATAGGCATTTTTCTGAAGAGCAAATACAGATGGCTACGAAGCACATAAAGAGATGCTCATTCGCATTAGCTATAAGGAAAATGCAGATGAAGACTACAATGAGATGTCACCCCACACCTATAAGAATGGCTGCTATTAAATAACAGGAAACTACAAATGATGGAGAAGAGATGGAGAAATTGGGACACTTATGCGCCGCTCGTGGGAATGTATAATGGTGCAGCCACTATGGAAGATAGTTTGGCAGTTCCATAGGAAACTAAATATCGAGTTGCCCAATGACCTAGCAATACCACTACTTGTTATATACTCAGAAGTGTTGAAAGCAGTGACACACACAGACCATTGCACACCAACATTCATAGCATTATTCATAACTGCCAAAAATTGGGAACCAGTGCCCATCAACAGATGAGTGGATTAACAAAACATAGTGTATATATATATATCATATAAACGTGTGTGTATATATATATACATATCTATGTGTGTGTATATATTTGTATGTGTATATATATACACACACACACACACACACACACACACACACACACACACACAAAATGGAATATTATGCAGCAGTAAGGCAAAATGATACCCTGAAGCACACAACAAGATGGATAAGCCTTGAGGACATAATGCTGAGTGAAATAAGTCAGACACAAAAGGAAAGAGAATGTATGACTCCACTTTTATGACCATGGTAAAGGTAAAATCAGAGGCTTATAAAATATAGGGGACTTAGTGGTACATAGAAGTTAGAAATGGGTGTGCAGTTAGCTAATGTGGTTGAACTACATTGTAAGGGAATAGTCAGAAGTTAAGGTGTTCGATAGTGAGTCTATCATTTATATTATACTGAAAATGAGTAAGATTGAAAGGGGTTGTATAGACCTATGTATCTCACTGATTAACATTAGGAATATAAATTAGTCCTTGCAAGAACTACTTCAAAGGTATGAATCTTGTACAAAGAGTGTAGAAGTTTGGGATATAGAAGGTGCTATTGCATGCTGTGGGCTAAGTTTAACAAGAAAACCACAGCAACAGCAGAATTAAATAATGGAGGGAGGGACAACAGTTAAGAGAGGTTTAGATTTCCTATTTGGTGAGGGTGTGTTTATTGGCTATCTTTCTCTTGGGAACAATGAAATTATGTAAGATTGAGAGTGTGATGACTGTGAACTTTGCGCATTTTACATGATGCCTAATGAATGCAGGTGGCTGAATGAGGCACTGACAGAGAAATAGATTGTCAAATGCTGGTTTACATATATGATCAAATATTGTGCTGCTACAAAAAGAAATGAAGTTATGAGGCATGCAACAATGTGAATGAACCTGTGGGACATTTGGTAAGCAAAATAAGCCAGAAATGAAAGAATAATTATTATATGGTCTCCTTCACAAAATGTTTATAAGAAAACAGGGGCCTAGATTGTAAGCTTTTATAGCAGACACATTTAGTCCAGAATGATAATTATTATTTCTGGATTTTGACAGGTTGATTTAATCCAAAATGATAATTATTATTCCTGGAATTTGACAGGCTGTATTATATATCTATAAGCTGGTATTTAGAGGTAATAATTAAGCTGGTCAGGTTGGGATTAAGGTAATTCAGAATACAGGGGTTAGGAAGACGTTGTCTCTATTTTAGATCTGCATCTACTCTTTGAGACCAAAGGAAGAAAGATTTATTTTGTCTGGGAAGAAAGATTTATTTTGTCTGGAACCGAAATTTCTGTAGCATATAATCCAACTCAACCTGTCTGGATAGTTCATTTGAACAACTGAAACACAGGGAGTCCAGAAAAAAAAATGCATGCCTTAAATCCTGTGTAGCTTAATGTAACGCGTGGATACATCATAGAATATATTATGCAGATAACCAAAAAGTATTGGCAATGTCCATTGAGGGATGGGAGAGAAAATATGGAACTATTAGACTTTACAGTCAGGGAATCCTGTGATACTGTGTCAAACATCAGGGACACCTAAATCCATATGCCAGGCCCTTGATCTTGAGCCTTGCTAATGTGAAACTTACGTATGTAGCACAGAAGCTTAGCCTACTTACAGATATGCCTAAGAGTAATCCCCAGGGGACCTCTCTTGTTGCTCAGATGTGGTTTCTCTCTCTCTAAGCCCAACTATGCAAGTGAAATCATTACTCTCCCCCTATGTGGGGCATGACATCCAGGGGTGAAAGTCTCCCTGGCAGGGTGGGAGATGACTCCCAGGGATGAGTTCAGCCCTAGCACTATGGGATCAACGATGCCTTCCTGACCAAAACATGAAAAGAAGTATAACAAATAAAATATCAGTAGCCGAGAGAGTTCAAATAGAGTTGAGAAGCAACTCTGGAGGTTACTGTCATGCAAGTTTCAGTTAAGCATTGCTGCTCATCATAACTCGCCAAATCCCAACCAAAACCATTTCAGCCAATCCGAAAGAACACCGAGGGTGTTATATATGATTCTACAAAGGTTCCATACACTAGGATAACTTTTCTGAAAGTTACAACCTCCAGATGGGTCCCTGGACCAGATATGTCCAGGGTCCAGCCTCTCCAGAACATCAACTTGTTCCATCCCACTATCCCATATTATTGACAGTGCTTTCCAACATGAAAAACTTAGATCGGGCATATCCTAGATATCCCGAAAGAGTGGGAGAAAGATCAAAGGTGATGGTGAATTTATACAAAGAAGGTCTGTTTTAACAAATGAATATGAGTGCTGAATCATTATAGTGTTGTTTCTTTTCTTTCGTGCCCTAGAGGCGCTAGAGGTAAAAAACCTGAAATGGTGAATTGTGACCCAAATCAACTCTGCAATCTGTTCTACAACTAATTGTTGGGATGTGCTTTGAAATTTACTGCTTTTTTGTGTGTTATTTTTCACACACACACACACAAAAAAAAAGAGAAAAAAATATATTTCTTCTATCCAGCAGTGTTCTGGAGGACAGAGAGGAAAAAATCTGAAATAGTGGAATGGTAATCCATAACAAACCCTGAAATCTGTTCTGTATCTACCTGTTGAGGTGTACTCTGAAAATCATTCCTTTTTCTTTGTTTTCCTTGGATATATGTTATATTTAACAATAAAAAGCGTGTTGTTTTTTTTTTTTTTAAAGATATCCACCCAACTTATTTCTAAATTTTCCTTTGCTCACAAGCTCTGGGAAATGGTTGGAAAAGTGCCCATTGGAAAACTTTTCCATTGAGAAATCTGTGAACAAACACCTTATCACAACAGAGTGTGATTTACATCCAGTGAGAGAAGAAGTGAAAATACATTTTCAAGTTTAGTTTTGTCCTTCACCTTGCAGCTTAGCTTTCTGACTTTTCAGATTTCCTCCTGTCCATGTATGGGTTTGACCAAACAGTGTTATGCACACGATCCAGCTGGGGAAGAATTTTCAGTCAGAAAACAGTATTCTGTACTGCTCCATTCTGGGGATCAGGAGTGGATGCACATTTCTTCGGGGAAGCAAAGAAAATCAATGATCATTAAAAAGCAAATAAACAAACAAAACATGAGAAAAGTGAATGTGGGAGATGAGGGCAGGGTTGAGGAACGAACACAAATTACTAGGTGTCAGCAGCTGTCTGAGAGTTGTTTCTGGACTATAGACCTGAAATCAGCAAAGAGCCTGAGAAATGGGGGAGGGAGGCCTAGAAAAGCCCCTACCGGCCACGGGTAGGAGAACGTAGTACTCCTACAGTGTCAACAGCATGAATTGCAGGGTCTACATTTTATTCCAACCTGCTGGCACACTGCCTGTGGTCCTATACCGGCAGGAAACGGGCGATTTTCTTTCTTTCTTTCTTTTTTCAACTGAGATATGAATTCGTTATGTGCAGGTCACGTTTTTAAAGTGGGCTTTAGAATAAAGTTGTAGATGCGTCACCAGAACGTAACTAGAGGCACAAATGGTCTTTTTAAAACGGAGACACACTTTACATAGAATAATTCAGCCTTTGAAGCTTCGGATTTTAGTTCCCTCACACAGCTGTGAACCGTCAGCAGTAATCCTGCAAAAGGAATGGTTCTAAAAAGCTGAGACATAATTCAGATAACCATAAAATCCACCATTTTTAAGAGTAGCATCACCACTATAATTCCCAAGGAATGATTTGTTTTTACACTAAAGCGTGGTTTTGCCGTCATTGCAGAGCACCCTTACGACGGGCCATATTCGGCCATTTCGCCCAGTCGACTGTGCGAAATAAAGGTCATAGTCTGATTTTTTTAAGACCTTCACTGAGTATGTCGAGTATTGGGGAAAGACGGGGCTGAATGAGTAGACGGCGTTCAGTGAGGTCTGTAGATCCGAAGGGAGAATTAAAAACAAAGCCGGGCGGCATAACTGCCACTTGTGAATTAACAGGGAAATACCGGTAAAGGTGACAATTGTAGCTCGGTGCTTCGATCTCCAGCAACGAAGAAAAAGGAACTTTCACCTCCCACAAATTCAAAGCACGCAACCGAAAGCGTCGCTCGCTTGCCGTCTGCTGCCGCACACGAGAGCCCGTAGCACCCGAAAGAGAGAGATTCTCTTCCTTCCCACCGTCCCACGATGGTAAGGGGCCTATTTTCCAGCTCCGGGTCTCACCTCCTCCATCCTTCGAGCAGCCGCGCACCTCCTTCCTGCTCCTTGAGTTTTCTGGCGTCCGTGCGGGATGGAGGGAATGCTTCTTGTGCAGCTCAGAGAAACCGGATGTGGAGAGCCGAGGTCTGGGAACAGTGCGGCCGGGTTAGAGCTGGCGCGGGTTTTTCCCTGTATAACGCGCTGCCCTTGGCGCAGGAGCCTGCTGAGCACCTCGCCTCCTGGTACCGGCCTGCACTCGTATTAGTTGTTTTCGAACGGTTTAAGGAATTTAGGTGGCTAGGACAGTTACCGAGGACGCTGAGGAGTCGCAGAGGTTTAGAGGGATTTGTGACTTCTGCGGGGTCTCCCTTCTGCTGGGTCCGGCAGGAGTTAATATTTTCCCAAAATGGGCTCGAGAGGAAACACATTGAAGAATTCTTTCTCCTCAGAATCAGGCATTAACTCTTGCAGTTCGTACCAGCTGTCGGGTACAGTGGTTCCTAGTGTCAGTGGAGTAAAATTCACGTGAAAGTCTTTGCTGTCTTTTCCAGGCTCGGGCCCTAAGAGGGACTTGGAGCACGTTGCAGCACTGAAGCACTGGATGCTCGACAAACTAACAGGTGTTTTTGTGAGTATGATTTTTTTTGTTCTGTGCTCTTAAGTGAATGCTGCTACCTACTGTTTCGTACTAAATTCCTTAAACTCTGAAAACAATGTGAGCGCAGCCCAGTACCAGGAGGCACGGTGCTCAGTAGATAGATAAAGATTTGCACTGAGCTTGTACTGTGTTTCAAGCACTACCTTAAAAAACGAAGAAAAAAAGTCCTGCTGTTTTGTTGAGATACTATGTGCCATAGAACTGCTCTGGGATCATTCAGCTTTGAAGATGGATATGTGGTCCATAATGTCACTGAGAAACGCTGCTCAGCCTCATTTAGTAACTGCCTAGGCCGGAAGGCTGCCGGGCCTTGTTGTAGGCCCTCGGATACGTCCAAGCTACAAACTGCCTTCCTGAAACACTACCACAAAATACCCCTGTCTAGTTGATACTACATCCTTAGCACAAGAGACAAGGGAAGGTTATATGGTTCAGCCACAGATGGTAACCAAATGCTGTGGCAGAAAGAGAGCAGAGGAATGGAATTAGGAGGTATGGATTGCAGTTTTAAAGAAGGTGAAGCTGGCAGACCTCTTGAGAAGTTAATATGTGAACGAAGAAGAGAAAAGGGCAAAGGGAAGAAACGATTGTAGACATTCAGGGCTGGTCGGTGTTTCCAAAGGATCTGTTCAGCTGCTGGAATCAGGGAGATCAGGGAATTCAGGGAGTTGTATCATAAATCCTTCTCTTGGATGGCTCATGAGCTCTGTTCCTTGTGTTTGGCATAAGTTGTTTAGATGCAGGAAGAAGTCACTGATGAAAGAAGCCTGGCACGCCGCATCCTGTGCAGGCTCAGAGGATGCTGAGAAGGGTCTCCTTTGCTTTTGTAAACCTCACTTTGGGGTGGGCTTACATGTGTCTTTTGGTAGGTCAAGGGGTGTTATCCAGTGTGGCAAGTTTTTGCATTGAAAAAGAAGAGAAATTAAACCATTTAATGTTACTTTTTTCTTTGTGGTAACATATGACACATTTGCCATTTTAACCACTTTTCTGTACACAATTCTGTGGCCTAGGTTGTTTTTTCAGTGTTGTGCTGCCATCACTACTTTCACTACTAAAAATTTTCATCACCTCAAGCAGAAAGTCTTTATCTCTTAAGCTGTGCCCTTCCCCTAGCCCTTGGTAACTTCTACTCACTCTCTTTCTCTGTAAATGTTGCTTGTGCTAGATATTTCATAAGGTGGAATCGTACGATACCGGTCCTTTGTGTCTCACTTATTTCACCTAGCAGAAGGTTTTCAAGGTCCACCCATGCTGTAACATGTATCAGACCTTCTGTGGTTAAACAGTTATCTTAAATTAACTATTTTAGAGGTATTACGTAACTGCCATGCTCTCTGAACCCGAGTTACTGGTTTAATATGGAAGGCTATGAGTGTCCAAAAAAACAGATGAGTTTTAGGGGAGGAATCTCAGAGGTAGGAGTCAAGCACTGGAACTGAACCTTGAAGCTGAGGAAGGATTTGAAGATGAGAACAATCTGCCTAGAGGCATCATTCTGCAGGAATCCCGCCAAAGTTTTGGGCTGGAAGTTTCCTGAGTGGCAGGAATCTAACAAGAAAAAGACTGGCGATGCCTTCCTGGTATGGTTCAGCATTTGTGGTGTAGTGAGGCTAAGAAAGGCCTGATTTTCTGGGAGAGACCATGAGGGAGCCAGTGTAAAGAGGAAGAAACTTTGTGAGAACTCAGGTGTTTAAAATGCCAGGGACTATAAGCAGGACTAAGTGTGAGGTATTGTAAGAGTTTTTCAGCCTAGAGAGCCTACATGACAGGCAGTTGGTGGTTACCTGGGTGGGTTATTTGGTGCTTGGTGGCACTTCTTGGATAATTGGTACTCCTTTCCTCAGTGGTTAAAGGCTGAAGAGGGAGGCTTTTTAACAATAAATTAAAATTTATTTTAATTTACTAAGTAAGAACGAGGAATCAAACTTCTTTGTGCTAGTACATTCAGCAGTCACAGGGACTTCATTGCCTTTCCCCATGAGGATTTAGAAAAGTATGGTTGATGACATGAGTTCTTCAAAGCAGAATAAAGAAAAAGCTAAAGAAGGAATATGTAAAAGAAGCTTAAGAACAGGTTTCAGAAACCCCTCCTCCCATGACCATGCCTTAGTTTTCTTGGAGTTTGTGACAGTTCAGTCCCATGCCTTGCATAGCGGAGGATTTGGGGAAGCAGGCACCCCAAAGGGCTGTTTTTCTCAGAGATCATAATAGAATGGGATTAGTTGGCAGTGTGAACTGACCATACCTTGTGGCAAGTGGGTAAGAAAGGAAGAAGTGTGAAGTATGGTGGGTTGGGGGGCTCCAGCAAAGTTCCACTGAAGATGTTGGGGCTTGTATGAAGACTTTGAGGACTGGAATGGTAAGGAGTACTAGGATACTGCAGAAAGCTATGAATGTAGCATAAGCCACACCAAGGTGCGTACTCAAGGAAGAGACTGGCAAGGTCTTGGCAAGGCAGTGGTCCTTGGAACAGCGTAAAATGGAGAGGTGTGTTGTGTGATGGAATTGGCTGGGGAAGGGGGAATGCCAGCATTTCCAGAGCTGATGGTTCTGGACCTTCCAAACAAAACAGGCCCCTCTAAATTGATTGTATTCTTCTTCCCTACAAGTTGAGTTCAGGTTCAACTTCTGCTGCACGAAGTCAAATGACCTGCCAAATCTGGGTAAGTAATGGACCTCAAGACTTCAAGTTGACTACCTCTGTTTTTCTTTTACTGGCACCTTAGCCACTGACCAGTCCCCACAAGCTGAGGGAGTGTCACCCAGTCTTGGAAGAAAGTGAACTGTTGAGGGTGTGAAGAATTCTACCATTGTGTTTTGTCCACCCTTTCTTTCCATAGTGACAAATCGAGTGCAGTTCAGCAGCTTTTTAGCCTCATGTTTTCTGGAAAGCTGGATGTTTATCAGGGTTGTGGAGCCTTAAGAGGTGTTGGACTCCCAGATGCTCCAGGCAAAATCACATTTACACTGTTAATATCCATTGTTACCTATTTGTGGTAAAATGTTGTCCTGATCAGGTTCATGCGTCAGCTGGCCAATTGGTGGTGCCTGGTTGTCTGGTTGGGCAAGCACTGGCCTGTCTGTTGCTTTAAGGACATTTCTTGGACTTAAATCATCATTCTGTTGGCTGAATCCACAGCTGATTGCATTTATAATCAGCTGAATGTCTTCTGCAATGAGAGACACTTAATCTAATCTCCAAAGGCTTTTAAGGAAGATTCAGAAGAGACACTCTTCCTGCTTCAGCAGCGAGCCTCTTCTGTAGAGTTCGTCCAGACTCTTCATTGGAATTCCCAGCTTATGGCCTGCCCTGTAGACCTTGAACCCTTACGTTCCCACGGTTGCCTAGCTAGCCTCTCCTGGAGTTTGTTGAGGACCTTCATAAGAAGCACACACTTCAGCGTTTTTTATAGGGCCATTTTAATGGTGATAAACTCCCTCAGCATTTCTTTATCTGGGAATGTCTTAATTTTTCGATTATTTTTGAAAGACAGTTTTGACTGGCTATTTTTGCTTTTGGTGCTTTAAATATGTCATCCCGCTGCTTTCTTGCCTCTGGTTAATGATGAGAAATTTGTCATTGTAGTTTGTTGCATCCCTTGTTGTTTTCAGAATTCTCTGTTTATCTTTGACATTCAACAGTTTTCTTGAGTTTGTCCTGTTTGGAATTTGTTGAGATTCATGGATGTGCATGTTCATGTCTTTTGTTAAAGTTTGGAACTTTAAATATTTTAAGTATCCCTCCTCTTCCATTTCTCTTCTCCTGGGTCTTTCATAATGCGCACATGTTATACTTGGTGGTATCTCACAAGTCTTTCATCTAATTTTCTTAATCTTTTTGCTCCTCAGAGTGATTGTTTTTTCTTTGTATGAGAGGAAAACATTTTAATTGTTTTACATTGTATTTACTGATTCTTTCTTCAGTTTTAATTTTTAATGCTGTGATCCTCAGTTTCCATTTGTTTCGTTCCGAGATTTCTGTCTCTTTTTTTTTTTTTTTTGACATTCTCTGTGTGTCTGTCATTGTCTTGATGTTCCTTGTCCATGCTTTCTTTTAGCTCTTATACTTAGGACCATTTTTAAAAAGTCTTTTTATGATCTGCTTGGATGGTTTCTGATCCTTTGCTGTTGTTTCCAGTTACTTTGTATGTTTTGCAGTCTTTTACATCCTGGACATTCTTTAATTTATACATATTTTCTCAGAAATTTAGACACTGCAGTTTGTTTTAGTAAATCTTAGAAACAGATTTCCTTGAATGCTAGAAGCTAACAAATAAGAAAAAACAAACAAAGCACTTTCGGTTATATAGATTGTTTTGTGAGAGTATTCTGTTTCACAACTAAGGTATCTTGACAATAAATTTCTAGCCTGAAACGAAAGTATAGGGTTTTCCCCTGTCTTTTCTGTGCATTTGTCTTTGTTCTGGGCATTAGTATGTGGTCTTAGGAATTTCCCTGTTTGCACATAAGAGAACACCTCCTTTGCCATAAGAAATCATGTTTTCTCAGTGCTCTGAGTACTGCATGTTTGCCTGAGAATGAGGAACCTTTGCCCCAGGGAGCTGAGATTTGACTGTTCTACAGCATTCTGAAAGAGAAATCTGCAAGCATCCCTCTATATTCAGGGCAAGCCTAGACCACAAGTCTAAGCTGAATATCTGGGCTCATTCCTTTGAGCTTCCCTGGCACAGACATACATGCTCCCAGTATTTGCACAAGGGTTATTCACCTCCAGAAATGGAACCAGGGACTGGCCCTTTACAGTACAAGTTTGTACTGAGTGGGTGAGTGAATGGGAGGAGCCAGCCATGGCACTGTTAGGTTTACCTGCTATTGCCTTTTTATGATTTGCCCTTTGACTACCATCCTTCAAAACTATTTTTTGGTGTTTTAAGAAAGATGGTTCCATCAGCTCTTCTGTGGGTGACAGCTTCTTTGGATGACAGAGCTCGGGAGAAGGTTACTCTGCCATCAGGATGGCCAGAATTCCCCTGCTGATATATTTTCAAGGTAAATGGAGCTCAGTCCAAAAGGGATTGATTCAGACAGTGACGTAACCCAAAGAAGTTTTGTTTGAAGGAAATTTCACTGATTATTTGGTTTTTTGCTTTCTATCCCTTTGTGACTTTTAGCAGTCGTGTTAACTAAATTGTTCTTGCCTCAACTGAGAGAGTACATCCTGAAGGTGTATGTGTTGGAAAAGTAGAGAGCAGTAGATAGGATCACAGTGTGTAGAGACAGTCTACCTGAGTGCACACGAGTAGTATCTTGCTGGACATGTGTATCTCCAGTAGTATCTCCTGGTCTCTTTGGAGTTGATAAGCATTGTAGAAGCAGCATTAACTGTAAGCATTTTAAAAGCAACAGAAAAGGATTAACAAGATGGTTCAGAACACCCAAGAATTGCACAAGATGATTGGGTGATAGAATACATTTAGACAGCAAGTTGGAGTGAATAATTTCTTTTTTAGCACCCTCCAGTTTTTCTAATTTCCTTTTTAAGTGTAAATATGGTTATTGTACATGTTACCTTTAGTCTTAATTTCAGTTACTGTATTTTTTTTTTTATTTTTTATTTTTTTGGCATGGACTGACACTGGAAATCGAACCCGGGTGTCTGGCATGGCAGGTGAGCTGCTGAGCTGCTGAGCCACCATGGCCCACCCCAGTTATTCTATTTTTTTGTTCATAAGAGATCTAATGTTTTTTTCAAATCTACCTGTTTACTTTGCAAAGCTTTCTTATCCCTACAGATCTGTAGCCCTTCAGGCTATAAATTCTTAAGTCTGTTTGAGCAAGCTTTGTTATGGGTGGTGTTTCTTTTTCGTGGTTTCTTAGTTCCCTCTATGCTGTACTCTGCATATGAAATAATAATAATAAGTAAAATAGGAGGTCTAAGAAGATTCTGCCTTTCCCAGATAATGTACATTTTCATCTGACTGGTTTCTGGGCTATCAGCCTGGTATTACCTTGATCATAGTTCAAGGCTTAGAAATTTTCTAAAGCTTCTGAAGCAATGTGAATTTCAGGTGGTAAGTTAACAGGAAGATAGGATTATTCATACCTTACATCTCCGGAGAGTGCCTGTCTTTGAGGTGCAGCTAACTATGGTTAAGAGTCTCATATTAATCTGCCTTCCTGAGAGTGAATCGTTTCTACTCTGTTGTCTCTGAAAGACCTTCAGAAGGAAATCAGGTGCTCTCAGGACAAAAGGCAAAATTAATTTCCATGCTCTTGTGTTTTCCCCTTGTTTCGGGTCTGGAAATCCCTTGCTGTCTTATTCCTAGATCCCTTGAGATTTTCAAGAAATATTCTTAGGCAGTGCTTATCGTTGTTTTTAGTTTGTTCCTTGTTTGTTTGTTTTTTGCATGGGCAGGCACCAGAAATCGAACCTGGGTCTCTGGCATGGCAGGTGAAAATTCTGCCACTGAACTACCGTCACACAGCCCTGTGGTTCTTTTTAAAAGCAGAATTCACTTTCTCCCACTATTACTGGAATTTGGAGGCTGGGAAATGTTTAACTTTGTATTGGCTCTGCTTATATTCTGTTGCTGAATGGGTGATCTGTTTTGTTTTTACTATGTTTGGTCTAAGAGAAAGGATTTTCTGGTTAGTGGGATGTAAATGGTCCAAAAAGATATCTGATTCATTTAGCAAAGCCCTTTTGCAGATCAGCATTTACAGGGTTGACTTCTAACAGTGCCCTGTTAGGTCTTGTTGAGGGGAAAGCCCTGTGGTGGATTTCTTGTCACCACGGAGAGCACTGAAAATACCTTTTGTTTTCCTGAGAAGTGTTTTATAGTCGAGCATAAGAACTGGGCTTTCTTACTTGAATTATGAAAGCAGTAATTCTTGTAACTTACAGTGCCTCCTACAAGTAGTATAGTTTAATGAAGTTCAGGACCTCTCATAAGTTTGAATTTACTTTTGCGTGGTTTAATTCTGCTTCTTTCTACTAATTCTGAAGTCCATGAAGTTCCATGTAAGCATTTCTGTAAAGGAAGCACACTGCTTCTTTACATCTTTTAATTATCCATAGGCACTGTGACTTCTAGCTCTTGTCCAGTGTTCTTTCCTTTCAGCTAGAGAACTCCCTTCAGCATTTCTTCTTGGGCCTGTTTAATGGTGGTAAACTCCTTCAGCTTTTATATATCTGGGAGTGTCTTAATCTCCCCATCACTTTTCAAAACAGTTTTGCTGGGAGCAGCACTCTTGTTTGCCAAATTTGTTTTAGCTTTTTTTTTATTGTGAAAAATAACATATATACAAAAAAGTAATAAATTTCAAAGTGAATTTTAACAAGTAGTTATACAACAGATTTTAAACTTTGGTATGGTTTACAGTTCCACGATTTTTCATTTTTTCTTCTAGCTGCTCCAAGACGCTGGAAACCAAAAGGGATATTAATATTATAAGGATTCAGCAATCACATTCATTTGTTAAATCCTATGTTCTCTATTATACTCTTTCTTTTTTTTTCTTTTTCGTGGAAAATAACATATATACAAAAAAAGCAATAAATATCAGAGTACATTGCAACAGTTAGTTGCAGAACAGATTTCAGAGATTGGTATGGGTTACAGTTCTACAAGTTTTTTATGTATAGCTGCTCCAAGGTATTGTTGTGTGACAAATATTTTGTTTCTTTTTTTGCTGTTTTGCACTTTAAACATGTCATCCCACTGCCTTATTGCTTCCATGATGTCCCATGAGATATTAGGTTCTTAGCCTTAACTTTCATTAAACTTGGGAGGGTTTTAGCCATTATTTCTTTTGATATTTTCTCTTCTCTTTCTGGGATCGGCAGAAGACATATATCCGTGTATGCTGTATGGTGTTCCACACCTCTTTCGGGCTCTATTCACTCTTCTCCCTACTTTGTTCTTTCTGCTCCTCAAACTTAATAATTTCAGTTGTCTTATGTTCAGCAACGTGGGTTCTTCTGCCAGCTCAAGCCTTTGGTTGAACTGCTCTAAGGAATTACTTATTTTAAACTCTGTTAATTTGATCTTCAGTTCTGTTTGTTTCCTTTTCATGATTTCTCTATTCATTCGCATTCTTTTTGAGTTCAGCTTTTGTGTTTCTGATTTCTTTCAGTTCTTTGTCCTTGTTTTCTTTAGCTCCTTAGTATGTGTAGAACCTGTTTTTTTTTTTTTTAAGTGTTTGTCTATTGCGTCCCATCTCTGGTCTTCTAATGGTCCCAGCCTCTACACTGTCTGTCCCATAACCAGTTTTCCTTTGGACAGCTGTGATTTAACTATTCTTTTACAACATTGTGTGGATGGGTGAGCTCTCTGCAGGCCTTCTGCATGCAAGGCCGGTTGTGGGATGGTGTCCGTGAAAAGCATCCTGGTCCAGTTTTTCAGGCTGCTACCAGACAATGCAGTACCTATTGTTTGTTGCTTAAAGCTTCTGTTGAGGACAGAACCCTGGAGCACCAAATCTTGCCATCTTGATGACTGTAGCCCGCTGCCAGTGTATGTTTATGAGAATTGGAGATTGGTGTAAAAGAAGGTGCTCAAGACCAGAGTTTAGGCAAGAAGGAAAGTGCTAGTGGAAGGGACAGGTAATTGATATTAAGTGCCAGGAAAGATGGGACTCAAGCAGTTTTGCTTTAAGCAGGGCAGGGATGAGAAGGCTTTGAATTTTTTCATTTCAGCATTATACTCATGGCAGTAGAAGCTGAAGAAGAGCTTCTAAATCCATGGATTTTGTGAGGGGCAAGGAAGAAAACTTTTGGTGGAGCCTAAAATTGATTTTTGTAGGAAGGGTTGGCACTCATCTGGCAGTCAAGGTGGATGTTGTATGGAAAGGATTTTCCAGGCAGATGGGATGCTCAGTTTGTGCCCAGAAAGAATCTACAGAAGGAGCCAGAATACTATCTGTTCTTTTTTCTTTTTTTCCAGACTAAGCAGACAGCTAATTTATTGAGAACACATGTGAGGGGTCATGTGGACACTCTTGCAAAGACAGACATGAGAGAGGCGAGAGGCCCTGACACAGCAATCTGCTGAACTCTGGTATTTTAACATAACTTAATGGATTAAAATGTGAGTAAGCATAGGGAGGCAATGTTCAGGCTGCTGGTGGTATTTGGGACACATCAGATGTTCAAGAGCAGGGGATGCAGGTCAGGACTTGTTTGTCCAGCCCTATACTTGGCATAAGGCTTTGCAGTTGCAGTTATTGCATTGGATTTACATGACAGAAAGATCACTGTGATGGTACTTTGTTGGCTTAGTGGTGAGGGTAAAAAGGAGAAAAGGGTCATTTAGTGTCCTACTGTAGAGGCTGTAGGCAGTGGAATGGAACAGAGAGATTGAAAGCCTGGCAGGTGGTTTGGAAGGAGAAAATAGTTTAGAGATATTTCCTGGGCGTACGTGGGAAGAAGCTGCTGGACTTGGAGTTGGGTCCAGCATGTTGGTCATGAGTTGGACATTATCACCACTGGAATTTCTGAGCAGATAGGTGACAAAGTTGAGGTTTTGTTTTCGAAGGCCACTGCTCAAGAGTTTTCTGAAGATTTGCTAATTCTGAGACAGATGGGATACTTCCTACCCTAGGACTTTTGCCTACCTTTAACTGGATCAAATTGTCCCTGGATAATGTCTTTCCCTTACTCCCCTCACAGTTGCTTCTGTTTGTCCTAGACCTTTTATAAGCATTAGATTTAGGGTCCTCCTCCAGCTTATGTCATCTTTTCATCCTTTCATGGCCTTGAGCCTACCTGGGTGCAGGAAAAATTAATAATAATAATAATTGGATTTCCTAAGATGATGGGGTTACTCCTGGGGTAAGAGGTTTGTCCCAACTGGCAGCATCCCCTCATCCCCCACCCCCATAAAAGAACCAGTCCTATACTTATTTTCACTTTATGACAATGTCCTTGGTTTTAGTTTTGATGAGGTCCAGGGCAGTTCTTTTTGTTATTGTTGATGCTCATGCTTGGTATAAAGTATGAGTCATTAGCCTGATACAGGGTCCTGCAAATAATTCCCTGTGCAGTCTTCTAGTTTGAGCACTTATATATTTCGTTGCTCATCCATTTTCCAGTGTAGCCATTTGGTCCTTGGCTTTTCTTTGTTAAGTTTTTTATTTTTTTTGATTAGTGGTTCAGACTCATTTGTTGATTTATCTGTTGAGCTCTTCTATTTCTTCTTGAGTCAGAATAGGTAGTGTGTGTATTTGTAGGAATTTGTCCATTTCACCTAGGTTGTCTAGTTGTTTTGATAGGTTTCTATGGTGTCTAGGCTCCATTCAATTTTTACTTTTGCATAGGACCTCTGTTTTTTGTGAGGTTTTCACTTGGTAAGTCTAGAAGGTAATTTCAACCAGCTAACTAGGTAGTGTTCATCTTAGTAAACGTGGTGCCCAGGAGAGTCAGAAACAATCACAGTGCATTTTTTCAGGTTAGTTTAGTGATTTGGGGGGTGGGGTAGAAGAGAAGAAGGAGAATACAGGACACTCTTTGAAGAGTAGAACCAGATGGGCACATTCTCCATGGATTTTGTGCTGGGGGTGGGATGCAGGGTAGTGCTCTTATCTGAAGATCCCTATCAAATTCATTCTCTGGGGGCCAGACCTTATCATAGGTAACTGGATTTGGATGCACCAGGCTGTGAATCCCAGATTTGCCTCTGAGCCTGTGATTTTCCTATATAGTCTTAATTGAGTTGGTAAAGACTAAGAACTGTAAATGTATAATGTCAGCTGGTCAGTCATACTAGTCTTCCTAGGTTTTGTTGGGCTCCCCTGTCTGTTTGGAACCTTGTGCAGTCTAGGATCTGTAGTAGCAGCAGCAAATATCAGTAAAATATTTGTTGATGTTTACCACTCTGCCATGTCTTTCATGTTAATTTACCTTGATTGTATCCTTTCACCCACTCTATCAAGCTTAGTAGTGTGCTAGAATTGTTTCCCTTTCAAAGATGAGGCAAGATCCCAAAGCAGTATTTGAGTGACCAGTATTTGAACTGGGGCTCTCTGGTACTAGAGAGACCCTCAAAATCTTTAGCCCCAGGGTCCTGGATTGGCATTGTTGGTTACTTTGTGTAACATGTCCCTCTTTCCCCACCTCCTGTGCAGATCACAAGCCATGCTACTAGCAATCTGTCAAATTTCTCTCATTCCTGAGATCCTAGAAGTAGAGGAAATGTGGGAACTCGTTAAAAGAGAGTACCTTCTAGAGTGCAGCTGTAGGAAGTATTCCAGTCATCCGACTCTGTCCATTGAACCTTATTATTCTCACATTTACCCAAAAGGTTAACTTGAGACTTCTGAGGACCATGTGCTTACTTGAAGAGTGTAGAGTTTGCAGTAAATTTTTATTAGCTTTCTCTCCCAGCAAAGCTGAAAAGAAAACCCCACTTTCTCACTTCTGGGAGGTAACACCAAGCAGGGAACCTGAACTACATTGGATGGCAGTGTTAAATACAAATGGATTTTGTTTGCTTGGATTTGCATAGTGTCAAAAATTCTTCTGGAACATAGTAGGGCTTAGATGAACAGATAGGCTAAAGGATGTACTCTGTGTGGGCCATTTGAACAGCTCCTACTGGTTTTTGAGCTGCATTAGAATTTATTAGACATGAACCAGGAGAAATGGGAAATAGGGAGTGGATTTTGCCACTTAAAAGTTAGATGGGAAAGAAGAGATTGTTTGTAGACATATTCTACCTTACGCCTGGTCACAAACATGTCTTTAGCAGTGCTCAAGTTGAACTTGTTGCTGGGGGCTCTTTGCAGCCAGCTGTCTTCTCAGAGTTGCAAGATATGAACTGTCAATCAGAAATACTGTGTATGTGAGAAGCAAATGATAGCCAGGTTGATCTGTGGTGGTCATTCAGATGTACCAAGGTTTTGACCCCTAGCAAAGGGCTAGAGGCTATATGTACAGCTGAATACTGTTCCCCACCCCTACCCCTCCTTCTCCCCCTCTCCCATTAGCTATCAAAAGATTCCAGAACTCAGTTCCTTTAAGCAGAGTTCTCAGGTGTCAGCTTACTAATGCAGTAGAGCAGATTATCTACTCTGAGAGTGGTTAACATAGTTTTCCCCTAGACCCATCTCTTCCTGACTGAAGAAGTGTTGGAAATAGATAGGGTGATAAACAGTAAATAGAAAAAGTAAATTTCACCTTTTAAATTGGTTATCCTTGCTCTGTGTCCTAGTACAAGATGTACAAGGTGAGGAAGAGATCTGATGGTTCAAAGGGAATTACACACTTGGTAACTCATGATGCTTGGGCCATACATTGCCCAGATCCTCTCATCAAGGTGAATGACACAGTACAGGTTGATTTAGGCTCAAATTCAAAACAGGAATGTTTTCTGGTTTCTTTTCTCCTTACATCTGACTGTTGCTCAATTCCATTTTATTGGCATCTTCTTCCTCATCAGAGAGAACTGAAAAGTTAAGAGTGATAGGGCCTGTAGTTTCAGGCTGAGGTGTTCTCAGTGAGCCCCAGTCTCATTCCAGTCATCACAAATGGTTCTCTCTACTCAGACAGGAGGTCGCCGTAGGTCTGTTGTCTGCAGTGCATTCTTGATGCTAAGCATTGGTGAACCTCCCTTTCAGTGAATAAACAGTGACACGGAGAAGAAACTTTTGATTAGGAGAGACTTAAAGAGATCCAACAAAAAGTTACAGAATTACCTTAATCAGAAGCTTGCTGAAATATGTCAGGATCAAATGATTTGGTGCCAGGCATGTTTTCATAATGGTCCAGTGCAGGGCTATGGAGATAAAGATGATCAGGGTTGATGGTTGATACTTGAGGTGGCTAAGGTAGTGAATATCCTTGTTTTTTGAAAACATGAGGTTTTTTGAACACTTGGCTAATTTAATTGTTTCAGAAGTTAAAACAAAAAAGGAACTGCAAAAATGCTGTAGCCAGAAAAGCCTCATCCAAGGAGGTGACCTCTTGATTCTGATTTGCCATCCTTTCATTCAAGCAGGATTTCTCCATAGTCCTAGGTAATTAGGTTTCTTTCTTTGTGGTAGAAACAACTGTGGCCTCTTGGTTGTGCACCTACTACCTGTTTTCATCTACCAAATTTTTTTCCACGTGTCTGATTTTGAAATCATCTTAAATTCCAACATGTACCCCATCAAAATACCCACAACTACTAACTTATCTCTTTTTTTTCTCTTTCTGTTCCTCTTTCTTCTGGATCCTGGCTATTTCTTTGTCAGGGGTAATAAAAGCCCTAGCCACCCTTTCCACTCAGATCTGGCCTTAGAAAGTTTTTCCTCCAGTTCTTGACGTGTGCATCTCTAATAAACTCAGCTTCTCACTAAGACAGAGAGACTTGTTTCTCTGTTTGATGCAGGATCAGGCAGGCCTGACTGTTTAGAACTGTGTTTTCTGACTGAAGCATATATGTTCCTTTCTGTTGGACGTATTTTACTCATTGTGGTGTCTTCAGGGTTCATCCATGGAGTGGCATTCAACTAGAATCTATTCTAAGGCTGAGTAATATTCTGTGAATATTTTTAAATACCCTGGGTATGTTGATGACACATTTTGTTTTACCCATTCATCTACTGGTGGACAGTTTCTGTCTTTTGGCTATTGTAAATATTGCTGCTATGAACATGGATGTACATGTGTCTGCAGAGTCCCTCCCTCCTTTCAGTTCTTTGGGGTATACACCTAGAAGTGGGTTTGCCAGACCCTGTGGTTCTTTGTTTTTAATGTTTTGAAGAACTGCCAAACTTTGCACTAAGGAATCAGGACTTCTCTGCATCCTAGCCAACACTTTTTATTATTAAAGACTCACCAGCTCTTTAATAATAACTCTTCTAGTGGATTATGACACTTACTTGCATTTCCCTAATGGGTGATGTTTATGGTCCATTTGTGAGTCTCCTTTGGAGAAATGTCTGTTCAAAAGAAAAAGTATTGGGTGGGCCACAGTGGCTCAGCAGGTAAGAGTGCTTGCCTGCCATGCCTGAGGATCCGGGTTTGATTCCCGGTGCCTGCCCATGTAAAAACAAAAAAAAATGCCCAATTTTAAATTGAATTGTAGGAAATTTTTGTAAACATTCTAGTTATTGAACCCTTATGAGGCATAGAGTTTCCAAGTATTTTTTTCCCTTTTTGCTTTTTAATTTTGATGGGCTCCAGTTAATGTCCTGTTTCTTTTGTGCCCATGCTTTCAGTATATGACTTTCTAGTTTGCTTATATTTAGTCACACCATTTTCCTATGGTGTGAAGTCTAGGGGTCCAGCTTCATTTTTTTTTTGCATGTGGATATTCAATTTTTCCAGAACTGTTCACTGAAGAGACTGTTCTTTCTCCATGTGAGTGGACTAGCTTCCTTGTAAAAAAAAAAACAGGTGGCCATAGTCATGAAGGTTTACTGTTGTACTGCCAGTTCTGTTCATTAGTCTGTATGTCTGTCTTTGTGCCAGTACCCACACTGTTTTGATACTTGTAGCTTAGAAGTACGTTTTGAAACTGTGCAGTGTGTGTGAGTTCCATGAGTTTGTTCTTCTCTTTTGAGATGGTTTGCCTATACAAGGGTTCCTAGCCCTTGCATTTGAGTTTAGTGATTTGTTTTCCATTTCTGCAAAGCAGGCTGTTGGTGTTTTTCTGGGATTGCAGTTGAATCTGAAAATCATTTTGGGTGGAATTGACATGTTAACAATATTAAGTTTGCAATTCATAAAGCAACAGTGTATCTTTCCCTGTATTCAAGGTTTTATTTCTGTAATGATTTTAGTTTTCTGTATATATGTCCTTTACATCCTTGTTTAAATTTACTCCTAGGTATTTTGTGCTTTCTGTTGCTGTAGTAAATAGAATTGTTTTTCTCATTTTCTTTTTGTAACATTCATTGCTAAGGTATAGAAATATCACTGGATGTTGTACGTTGATCTTGTGCCCTGCTTCTTTTCTGAATTCACTTATTAGTTCTAGTATCTTCCTTACAGTTTCTTCTGCATTTTCTCTCTATATATAGGATCATGCCATCTGTGGGGAGGGATAGTTTCCCCTCTTCCTTCCCAGTTTGGATGCCTTTTATTTCCTTTTCTTGCCTAATTGCTTTGGCTAGCACATCTAGTACAGTAAACAGCAGTGGTCATAGTGGGCATCCTTGAATTTGTTCCTCATTTTAGGGGGAGAACTTTCATTTCTTCACTGGTATGATAGTAGTCATTGATTTTTCATATGTACCCTTTATCATACTGAGGGTATGCCTTTCTCTTCCTGTTTTCCTCAGTATATTTATGGAAAATAGGGTGCATAATTTTTCAAATGCCTTTTCAGCATGAACTGAGATGATTGTGTGGGTTTGTTTTTTTAGGGACTCCTCCCCTCTTCATTCTGTTAATGTGGTACATTAACAGCACTGAGTACACTAAAGGACTGGACTGCTAATTGGCAAATACACCTAGAAGGTAGGAAAGAAAGATACATCAGATTTAATGAATAGCATCCCACTTAAGGGCATCTCAATATTGTTTAATCTTTTTCTAATCACCAGAATTTTTCTCCTTTCAGTTTTCCTTACCCTGCTTTCCTTTCCACTTCCTATTCCTGCTTCACCCTGCCACCCCCACCCCAAAATGATTATTTACTCAGATCTCTTAAAGAGTTATAATGTGGAAAAATCTTATAATCTTCAAAGCCCTCCTAACTGTTAGCTGCAGCCAAATTTACAAGTTTGCCACAGCAACACAAGAGGAATTCATAAAAGCTGCGATAGGTGTGTCAGTGAAATTTTGGAATGATACCCTCACCATCTGTATTTTTTTCTTGATGAACTCCTCTCTCTTAATTGGTTGTGAAGGCAGTATCACTCTTGTTTTAAGATGACCCATGTCCTTTATGTTTTCCTTTCCCATTAGACATTGCAACCTTGGTGGCATTGGTGTGATCACCAACAGAGAGAGACATCCTGGTTCTTCTGATGTAGTTTGTGTGAAAGACGCAATGGGAGCAGTTTTGCAATGAGGCTTACCAACATTTTGTCACTGGCAAAGTAAGATTTACAATCTCTTCATTCACTCCTTTCTGAGAAAATATCTGTCTTAAAAAAGTAATTAAAAGTCCATGCCTTTCCTTCTGGGTTATTACGTTTTTAGTTTTCCTTCCCCTGTTTAACTGCCCAGAACAGAGTAAGCGGAAGACTTCTGGGTCAAGATGGTGGTTTAGTGATGCACATGTTTGAGTTGGTCCTCCAGAACAACTACTAAATAACCAGAAACAGTACAGAACAGCTCCTGGGGCCACATCAGTGACTGGACACACAGCGTACCCCAGTCTGGACCAGCTGGACTGGCTGCGAGCCCTCACAGAACCGTGAGTTCCCAAAGCTGCAGTGGCCAGTGCCCCACCCCCACAGGCTACTTCCCAGAGGGGAAAGGAAAGGAAATTTACCAGCAGCAGGGACTGAGCACAATTAAACACCAATTGTGGAATTAATTAACAAATTCTGACTACTAAAAATAGGCCCCCAGCTTAGGTGCACCTGGTCAAAGTGAAGGTTGCTCATTTTTGCCCCGGCACCAAGGGGGCAGGGATGATGGAAAAGGGGGGTTGGGGAATGAAGGAAACAGAGGTTTTTGTGGCTGTGTTTCTGCAAAGGCTTGACTGCCTTTGGATACAGTGGCAGGACTTCTCAGGCTGCAACTGCCCCAGGCATAGGCAGAAGTGAGCTCTTTGGAGGCTTGTCTGGAGCCTGTGCCTTCCCCAGGGGAGGGGTGAAGCCCTACTCAGGTGGAATCCCTCTCTCAAACAATTCAGACACCAGGGCTTGGTAATTTAAAGACATTAAAACCAACCTACAACCTCTCCTCTGTCTCTACCATGCCCCCAGCAGGGAGAGTCTGCCAAAGTTAAAGGTACCGCATTATCTTACACTGGTGGGACCTTCAGGTGGACAAGCACCACATACTGGGAAGGATAAGAAAAACAGAGCCCAGAGATTTCACAGGAAAGTCTTTCAACCTATTGGATCTCACTCTCAGGGAAAACCGACACAGGTGACTCTTTCCTCCTGATAGGAGGCCATTTTGGTCTGGGAAAATCTGGTTGGGGTCTATAATATCTAAGTAGACCCTCCTAGGGGTCGGTGGTGGGGAGGCACCATATAAGCAGGGCAAGTACAAGAAAACAGGAACTGAAAAATTCTCCTCTGTTAAACAAAACTTAAGCTAGAGGTCCAGATAAAGCTGAACTGAATGTCAAAGAATAGATAGACAACAAATTCATCCAGCAGGAAAACCGTAGGTAAAAGAAGTGAAAGCAATCTCCAGAATAAACTAATTAAGGTAATTAAATGCCTAGATTCCAGCAAAAAAAAAAACAAATCACACTAGGAAAACTGAAGATATGGCCTAGTCAAAGGAACAAACCAACAATTCAAATGGCATACAGGAGCTGAAACAATTAACTCAGAATATACAAACAGACGTGGAAAACCTCATCAAAAACCAAATCAGTAAATTGAAGCAGGATATAAAGAAGGCAATGAATGAACAAAAAGAAGAAATTGAAAGTCTGAAAAACGAATCACAGAAATTATAGGAATGAAAGGCAAGGTAGAAGAGATGAAAAAAAACAACGGAAACCTACAATGATAGACTTCAAGTGGCAGAAGATAGGATTAGTAAACTGGAGGATGGAACATCTGAAATCCAGCAAGAAAAAGAAAACACAGGGAAAAAAATGGAAAAATATGAGCAGGGACTCAGGGAATTGAAGTAAAATATGAGGCGCACAAATATATGTGTTGTGCGTGTCCCAGAAGGAGAAGAGAAGGGAAAAGGAGGAAAAAAACTAATGGAGGAAATTATTACTGCAAATTTCCCAACTCTTATGAAAGACTTAAAATTACAGATCCAAGAAGTGCAGTGTACCTCAAAGAGAATAGATCCAAATAGACGTACTCCAAGACATTTGATAATCAGAATGTCAGAGGTCAAAGAGAAAGAGAGGATGTTGAAAGCAGCAAGAGAAAAGCAATCCATCATATACAAGGGAAGCCCCAAAAGACTATGCACAGATCTCTCAGCAGAAACCATGGAGGCAAGAAGACAGTGGGATGATATATTTAAATTATTAAAAGAGAAAAACTGCCAACCAAGAATTCTATATCCAGCAAAATTGTCCTTCAAAAATGAGGGGGAAATTAAAACATTTTCAGACAAAAAAATCACTGAATTTGTGACCATGAGATCAACTCAGCAAGAAATACTTAAGGGAGCACTAGAGACAGATATGAAGACAGAAGAGAGAGGTGTGGAGAAGAGTGTAGAAAAGAAGACTATGAGGAAAGGTAAAAAGAAGGAAAATTAGATATGACATATAAAATCCAGAAGGCAAAATAGTGTAGAAGAAAGTACACTGAATGTTAATGGATTAAACTCTCCAATCAAAAAACATAGTCTGGCAGAATGGATTAAAAAACAGGACCCATCGTATCCTGTCTCTACTCAGAGGACATAAGGGCAAGGACACAAGTGGACGTTTACACACCAATGTTTATAGCAGCATTATTTACCATTACCAAGAGGTGAAAGCAGTCAAAATGCCCATCAACAGACGGTTGGCTAAACAAGCTGTGGCATTTGCATAAGATGGAATATTATGCAGCTGTAAGACAGAATAAAGTTATGAAGTATGTAACAACATGAATGGACCTTCCTTAAGGACATTATGCTGAATGTAATTAGCCAGAAACAAAAGGAAAATATGGTATGGTCTCACTGATATGAACTGACATTAGTGAATAAACTTGGAATATTTCATTGGTAACAGAGACCATCAGGAGATAGAAATAGAGTAGGATATTGGGTAATTGGAGCTGAAGGGATACAAATTGTGCAACAGGACTGAATATAAATACTCAGAAATGGACAGCACAATATTACCTGACTGTAATACAATTATGCTAAAACACTGAATGAAGCCACATTTGAATATGATAGAGGGAGGAGGGCTGGGGCATAAATGAAATCACAAAGAATGATAGATTATAAAGATTGAGATGGTATATCTAGGAATGCCTATAGTGTATAATGATAGTGACTAAATGTACAAATTTAAAAAACGTTTTTGCATGAGGGAGAACAAAAGAATGTCATTACTGCAGTGTGCTGAAAATAGATGGTAATTAATATCTTAAAATTTCGACTTGTGTTTGAGACTAAAGCAAAAAATGTTTATTTGGTACATATTTATACTTTGACTAGTGCATCTCCTAATATAACTTATGTGGATAGTTGGTTGAACACCTTGAGTGCATAGAACTTTGTATAGGACATGAGATTTTGTTGGTTTGTCCAGGTGATGCCCTGATGAATGCCAGACTGATTTGATCAGTGAGTGGAAAAGTATTTGCAAAGTCCCCTTAAGGGCATGGTGAGGATGGGGGAAAACTCAACTTCCTCAAGTTGAATTCTTGATATTCTCACAAGCAGTGTGGACAACCAGAGCTATAGGCTGAGCCCGCAGTCTTGGGGTTCGTTCATATGAAACTTAACCCCACAGAGGATAGGTCAAGCCTACTTAAAATTAGGCCTTAGAGCCACCCCCAGGAGAACACTTTTGTTGCTCAGATGTGGCCTCTCTCTCCAGCCAACACAGCAAGCAAACTTACCACCCTTCCCCTGTCTACGTGGGACATGACTCCCAGGGGTGTGGATCTTCCTGGCAACGTGGGACAGAAATCCCAGAATGAGCTGAGACCCAGCATCAAGGGATTGAGGAAACCTTCTTGACCAAAAGGGGGAAGAGTGAAACGAGACAAAGTGTCAATGGCTGAGAGATTCCAAACAGAGTCGAGAGGTTATCCTGGAGGTTATTCTTGCACATTAAGTAGATATCACCTTGTTAACCAAGATGTAATGGAGAGGCTGGAGGGAACTACGTGAAAATATAGAGCTGTGTTCCAGTAGCCAATTTCTTGATGATGATTGAAAAATGATACAGCTTTCACAATGTGACTGTGTGATAGTGAAAACCTTGTGTCTGATGCTCCTTAAAAATAAATAATAGGTGGAAGAAATGTTAAAATAAATTTAGTTTGAAATACTAGTGATAAATGAAAGCAAGGGATAAGTGGTATGTTATGTATAATCTTTTATCTCTGCTATCATTTTATTTCTTTTTCTGTTGTCTTTTTATTTCTTTTTCTGAAGTGATGCAAATGTTCTAAGAAATGATGAATATGCAACTATGTGATGATATTGAGAATTACTGATTATATATGTGAAACGGAATGATAATGTTTTTGTTTGTTCTTAATTTTTTTAATAAATAAATAAATAATTTTTAAAAAAAGAACATAGTAAGCTCTCTCTTTGGAGTTGCTGACCCCTGAGGAGAAAGAAAGTTAGACCCAGATTCTTTCCTACTTGGGGTATGAGGAACCAGCAGTATCCTATGACCAGTGAAGTTAATTCACCCTCACAACTTTTCCATTGCTGCACCACTTGTGTGTACAGGGTTGAGCTGCTCTATAGATTAGGGACTCACTTCCTGGTGACACCATGCCCTTTACTTTTATGTACCTGATAAGTCAGTTAAACTCTTAGAGGCTCCATCATATAGCACACACTGAAAAAGCAGTCAATGTGGACTTTTATGCCACCATACCTAACATGAGGCAGGGGCTATGAGTTAGATGATAAGGTGAGATGGAAGGCATTTAGAAAATACATAATGTTTGTATTCCCTCAAAGGGTATTTGCTTTGATGCATTTTGAGAACTTTTACCTGTGGAGCCATGCGGTAACCTCAGATGACCATTAACTTCTCTTAGTGCTGCTTAGAACTGAAACTGTTTCACCAGTGGGAACTCTCTCAAGTATTTCTCCCTCCTCTGAGCTGTTGAATTGCCCTTGTATGTGATCTGCATGCAGCCCAATTGTATTCTTGAGGTGAGGGATAAAATGATATCAGGCTATTAACTTTGGGAGTAGCACCTTTCACTTAGGCAGTCTCACAGCACTGAGAAACATTATGAAACTGAGGTGGGAAGGAGACAGCTCACTAGCAGCTTCTTTGCTCTGCCATTTGCCAACACTGTAAGCTGGCCATTTTCCCCCTCTTAAACTTTCTTTTGTATCCTTAAGTGAAGGCTGAGAATTGGATGGAGTGAATGAGATGTGTGTGAAGTTCCATAAACCTGATGATAGGAAGTCCACATTTCTTACTTTTAAACTGTGGGGTCCTGTCATTTGACTACTTAGGCACCTCTCTTGAGAAAGTGCTCACCAGATATTTGTTGGTTGTTTCATGCAGAATAGAAACCAGAAATCCTGTGTTGTCAACAGCCTAGTAGAGTGGGGAGTTGCCTGTCTATTGTCTTTGACTCATTCTTTAGGGTGAGGCTATGAGGGGCATATATTTCTTTGTTCAAATATATAAGTGAGTTTTGACTTCCTTATGTTTCCTAGTGTTCATTTCTTATGGATAATAGTGGTGTTAAGGGACTTAATGCCACATGTTCTTCTAATGACCTTCCAGAAAATAAGCTTTTTCTTCTTCCTCCTTACTTTTCCCCACACATGTGCCCACACATTCACACGGGACACAAATTATTTTGTGTTTTCAGCCCACTCAGAAAGTCCTGTCCACATACCTTTTCCCTAGACCTCTTTGTGAGCAATTTTCCAATTATGGTCTTTCCAAGTCCCTGACCATCCAGCCAAATGATTAGCAACAGCTCATGAGTTAGTATACAAACACACCTCTGGCTAGTTCTGTTTCCAAACAAAATGAACAACCAGGTGCACTGCTCAAAGTTCTGCCCACCGGGAGGATTTCCTCTCATCACTCTCCTTCAAGGACACCCCAGAAAGGGATCATTCTGCTACAGCTGTCCACTTTCAGGTGGTACTTGCATATCGTGCTGAACCATCTGTAAACCAGAACCAAGTTTTCTCTTCTCAGTCAACTCACTGTAAGGAACTCCCCAAGAGGCCATAGCTCTGGTCTGGGGAAGAGAAGGTAATGTGGCCACTTCCCATGTATCTTGTACCTTCAGGACCTGACCTCCTCTGACTGTATCTCATATATACCATTTCCATTTTGTGATGGTGTGCTGCTGCGCATGTCCAACTTTATAGTTTGGTGGGTTAGACAACACCCAGCTCATGATAGGCTCTCAGGCCCCATGGTGCCTTGGTGGTCCGTGGTTAAGTGTTCATTCTCTACCAAAGACCAGTAACAGGCCAAAAGCTGTTTCTCAAAAGGAGAGTAGTTATCTGCAACAAATGGTAAGGCTTTGCTCCTAATCCTAGTGGTTTTCTTTGTGATTCTCCTTTAGGGGCCTGCCAAAGGCTCCAGACAGCATTTCTATTTGCCACTGACACTTGCAGCACCATTGGATCTGCTGGATCATGATCCAAGTTGCACAGCAGCTTGAACAGCAGCCTGGACATGTTGCAGAGCTTCTTCTTGTTCATTCTAGAGCTGAGGAAATAACTACAGAATGGGTCCAGGGGTCCACTGTACCCACTATAAGATGGACCTGAGCTAAAACTCCATCGATCACCTGACCTCCATAAGCCTGCATTCCGACTGGTTGACCAGAGTGACATTTTGGGTCCCATGGATAATGTCACTTCCAGCCAATCTCTAATAATCCCAAGATATGTAATCATTTCTTTTTCCTCAATGCACAGATACCCTGATAAAAGGCTGTCACTGTTGGTGAAGGCTTGGAGGAAGATTAGCAGTATATATTTGTGGCAGTGTAACAGAGTCTTCCACCAAAGGGACCTGACCTCCCTTCATTCAAGGGGCTCTGAATCTGTAACTGTCTCAAGTCTGAAAATTGATTAATGAGCCATGACTCTTTGTTTTTGTAATTCAGGTTACACTTCAGTTCCCTTGACCTAGAACACTTTTGTGTTTACATCTCAAACAAGAATTTAGTAGACTGTCCTTCTATTGTACTTCTAGGTGCACCATGATTTTCTAGCCAGTGCCACAAGTTTCTATAAGTTTAGATTATTTCAACTCCTGCTTTGATTCTGCTATTATGATAGCCACGTCCACCCTGTCTTTGATAATTAAGTGCTGCCACCTGGCTTCTGCCAACTTGGGATCTGGTCTTCCTCATTGTGTTTAAGGATTCCAATTCAGTGGCAGCAGTTCCCATAGTAATATTCAGCCTACAGAGAAGTGCAAGCACAGAGCTCTTCAGGGATGATGGAGCTAGTTTCACAAATTTATTTCTTACAGTTGTGGTGAAAGGGGCATGCCTCTGGACATTCATGGGCTCTAAGAGCTGTCTTTGCATAATAAATCCACTATAACCTTCCAGTCTCTCTAAGCCTCTGGATCCCCTCATCTACTTGGACAATGGGAAGTTCTGGCATTTCAACCTCAGGTAATGTCGACTACCTTTATCCATGTTTCAGCCAATCATCCAAACAAACTACTAAAGCCTTTTCTAACCCCTCAAGTTATAACACTGAATGCAAAATCTCTGCTTAGTGGGCCTATATCAATAAATTCAGCCTGATCCTGCTTTATACTCCTCCCACCATTATCCCACACCCTTAAAAATCTATTGCCACACATATTCCCCTGATTTCTGTCTATATAAATTGGAAAACTCACACTGTTCCTTTGGAGTATAATGTACCACTTCATGAGTGATATTTTACCTCACCTGCTGGCCTGTTGGAATGTTAATCTAGTTTTAGATCAGGAAGGAATGAATGGTGGTGGAGGTGAGTCATGAAATGAATTAGAAGTATCTTCCAAGCCATTTGCTTCAGAGAATTCATTTGTGGTTTCATCTAGTGAAACAAGGGTTATCACTCTAGGGCTAATCATTTCAGATGGAGGTTAAGTAGCCATGTCCTCAGAGCAGACTATTACAGGTTATCTAGAGGAGACTCAGCATGGCCTACGGTTTCAACCTTTCCACTGACATCATTATTAATCCATATGTCACCATAATTTTCATTCCTTTCCCTCACTATAATAGCAGACACCATGCAAGTTTGGGATTTCAGTTTACATTGTAAAGTTGCTACTCTAATAATAAGATTCTGAGTCTGACTTTTGGACATCTCAAGTCTACACTAGAGGAAATAAGATTTTCCTTCAGGACACTCATAGAAACATTTACATCTGTCAGATGGCACGTAAACTTCTCATTTGAAGTCTTAAGCCCATCATTTTCACTCATTAATGTATACACTGGTATCTAACAACAACCAGCCAACATCTCTGTAACTACTATTTCCCTAAACTCTGTAGAGGTGTCAAAAACATATTCCCCAGAGCCTGGTTTCAAACAAGTGAAGCATTAGAAGAATTCATTGGTGATATTTCTACTATCTCTTTTGCCCACTCACCCCATGGATTGGCAGTGTCATTCTGATTATGGGATTCAGAGTTCTTAGTGCTTTGAGTCCAGTTAGAATAGAAAACCATTCATAAAAACCATTTTTAAGATTCTTTTTCTTAAGAACCACTCCTGGTACTGAGCTGTATTAGTTAGGGTTCTCTAGAGAAACAGAATCATAAAGAATTTTCATTAATTTTAAATTTATAAAAGTGTCTCACATAACCATGGGAACATACAGTCTAAAATCCATAAGGCAGGCTGTGAAGATGATGACTCCAGTGAAGGATCTGGAGTAACTCCACAGGAGAGTCTCACTGGTTGATGTGGGAAGAGAAGAGAATGTCTCTTCTGAATCCTTAAAAGACTTACACTGATTAGGTTAAACATTACTCATTGCAGAAGACACTCCCCTTAGCTTATTACAGATAGAATCAGCTGTGGATGCAGCCAGCGTGATCATGATTTAATTTTATGAAATGTTCTCATAGCAACAGACAGGCCAGCACTTGCCCAACCAGGCAAATGGGTACCACCACCTGGCCAAGTTGACACAAGTTGACACCTGACCATGACAGGGGACATAGGGTAAAATAAATTGGGTAGATGGATATAATAGTGGTCAATGAGAGGGAGGGGTAAGGGGTTTGGGATGTATGAGGTTTTTTTCTTTTTATTTATTTTTCTAGAGTGAAGCAAATGTTCTAAAACTGATCATGGTGATAAATACACACCTAGATGATGATATTGTGAGCCATTGATTTCAAATCATATATGGACTGTATGTGTGTGAAGATTTCTCAATAAAAATGTGTTTTAAAAATGAGGTTTTGATTTAAATATTAAGAATAAGAATAAGTTCTTAGGAATATAAGTACCTGGGGCAGAGGCGTTCATCACATCTAGACTTGCCCTGCAAGAATTGATAAAGGAAATTATTAAGGTTGAAAGGACAGGATACAGACATTAGATTAAAAGGACATCAAGAAATAATGATCCCCAGTAAAGGTAACCACATGGGTAATTATAAAGTATAGTAGTAGTGTTTAGTATTCTTGGTATGTAACTCCACCATTTGTTTGTTACAAAATCTGAAATATAAACTCATGAAAAATGGTAAATTTATGTTTGGAACACAAAGTGTATATGATATAATATGTGACAAGAACAAAATGTAGGGGGCCAATAGCATAATTTGTTTGCACTATTGAACTATGTCAGTATCAAATCAGATATCATTGATATAGAGATGAGGTGTTTAATTTAATCCCCATGGTAACCACAAAGAAAATACTGGAAAAAATAAGCAAAGAGGAAATGATAAGGGACTCAGTCCTCAATTTCACCAGGATTGTGAAAACCTTGTGGCTGATGTTCCCTTTAGCCAGGTATGGACTGATGAGTTAAAAAGTCAGAACAAAAAATAAATTAACAATATGGGGGATAAGGGAAAGTACACTGGGTAAATGGAAAAACTAGTGGTCAATTAGAAGGAGAGATATTAGGTAAGGGATGCTGTGGGTTTTTCCTTCATATTTCTTTTTCTGAAGTGATGCAAATGTTCTGAAATGATCATAGCTATGAATACACAATTGTGATGGTGTGTTGAGCCATTGATTGTATACTTTGGATGGACTGTAGGGTGTGTGAAAATATTTCAATAAAAATATATTTTTTTAATTGGTGCACCATAAATGATCAAGTAAATATGAATGTAGGCAGTAAGGGAAGAATTCATTGAAAAGAGGTATAAGACAATACATTTCAAATCCTGTTTATCAATAATTACATTAAATATAAAAGATTAAACTCTCCAGCAAAAGACAGACAGTGGCAGATTGGAAATAAAGCATGATCCAACTTTATGGTGTGTAAAAATCACAAATAGATCAAAAGTAAATGGATGAAAATGAGTTAGGGCAATCGTTAACCACAAAAATATCTGGGAGATATATGAATGAGGTAAATGAGACCTAAGTATAAAACTGCTACACAGGACAAAGAAGGACACTATATAAATGATAAATAATTTAAGAAGAGGAGATAACAATTACAAACATATATGCACCTAATAATAGAATTCCAAAAGAAAGAAGCATTGCCAGATTGGGAGGGAGAAATAGATCATTGCACATGAATAGTGGGAGACTTCAATACACCACTTTCAAAAATGGATAAAATATGTGAACAGAAAACCCATAAGGAAAAAGAAGATTTGAATATTATAAACCAAACAAGAACACAAAGCACATTCTCTGGTGCACTTGGGTCATTCTCCATGTTTGAGCATATGGTTAAGTAAGAAAGCAAGTCAGTAAATGTAAAAGCCAAAACAAGTCAAAAATGTAAAATGAGGGCAGGCCACAGTGGCTCAGCAGGTAAGAATGCTTGCCTGCCAAGCCTGAGGACCCAGGTTCGATTCCCGGTGCCTACCCATGTAAAAAAAAAAATGTAAAATGAGGACCAGGTGTCCTCATAAATGAATTTTACCAAACATTCCAAGAGGAATGTTGTACTCAAATGGACCCAAAAATTTCAAAAGAAGGGAAAAGCTTCTGAACTAATCCTAAGAGGCCAGCGTTACACTAAGTCCAGAGAAAGATACTCACAGGAAAGTGATATCAGTCAAAATCTCTTATGAATATGGATGGAAAGATCCTCAACTAAACACTATCCAACAAAATTCTTTCCTACAGTAAATAAATTATTCACTATGACAAAGTGAGTGTATCCCTGGAATTCAAAGGCAGAAAATCAATTAATATAATACAACTCATATAAAAAATGAAGGAAGAAAACATAACTATCTTAGTTGATGCAGAAAAGGCTTTTGACCATTCCAACACCTCTTTTTGATGATTAAAGAAAAAAAACACTTGAAAACTAGATATAGAAGAAATCTCCTTCAATAAGAAAAAGGGCATTTATGAACAATCCACAGCTAGTGTATTGTGATAAGTGGTGAATGACTGTAAGCCTCCCCTCTAATTATCAGGAACAAGACAAGGATCCCCACTGTCACCATTATACTGCAAGTTCTAGCTACAGAGATTGCATGAAAAAGAAATTAAAGGCACCCACATTCAATGGAAGAAGTAAAATTTACCCTATTTGGAGTTGACATATATTTTTTAGTTTTTTGGGAAATGGTGAAGGGTGAATATCTGTCTTCAGTATCTGCTTCTGGCTAGTGAAGTGTATTTTATCACTGAGCAGTCACTGGTACTGGTGTTTTTGACATAGTAGCATTCACTAACAACCTAATTGGTCATCATTGCTTGGTTAGTTCTATGAATAACGCTGGTTGAGAGTTGTCTGAGGCAGGAAAACTAAAATGAGGAGTAGTAAAATTATGAAAAGGATTAAAAGTGGAATTAAAATGGTTTTCAGAGGAGAGAAGAAATAGTTTAGAATGGGGTCTATTCTATAGCTATGATGAGTTATATGAAGCATTTTTTTAAATACCCTCTTTATACTTCTATGTTATCATTTAAAATTTTTAGGTTTTCCTGCCATATGGTGTTAATGTAAAAGCAACAGGTTTCATTTGACAATGCACAGGTATCTCCTGCCATGGCAGTTAAGACATCTTGGGGTCTTCTGTTTTATAGGACTGTAGAGGCTAAGCTATTGATTGTCTTTTGTTGGTTTTCTATAGCTTGTACTGTGGCATTCCGTAATTGTTGCACCACAATGTATATGTTGAATATAGATGCCTGTAGAAATGGGATTTCCAGTGAACCAGAAGACTTTGAAAGATTGTATACCCTATTCCAGGTTTTCCTAGGATTGTGTTATGGTGTACTTGATATCCAAAAATAGTGTCTGTTGACTACAGGTCTCTTCTTTTATATCATATGCACCTACAAGGAAGGAGAGGGCTTTCAAGAAAGGACCCAGGGTTTGAGATCTGTTCAGAAGAAGCCATGTCTCAGTGCCTAGATGGCTGCATTCAGGAGTAATGAGACAATTGTACAGATACCAGACCATCCCTGTGAGCATAAGGTATGCTGTGTCTCCACATATAATGTAGTATCCTGTTCCCATGAGGGAGAGGCTAACTGTGGGTCCTAGCAGTTAGGAATATTTAAAGTAATTTAGGATAAACAGGTCATTAGGTTTTATGACTTGTGTACCTGAGAAGAATTCATCCATGCATAAGGGGGAGTAGGATGTCTCTGATATAATGTGTTTGCTGTGGACTTTGACAGAATAAATTGGAAAAATGCATTTGAAGAGGTTTTTTTTTTTTGGTCTAGGAAAGGGAATGTCATTTTATGTGTATTTTCTGAAATATTGAAGAACTAATCTGTGCATGTTTCTATGCCAGAAAATTCAGTTCTGTGTTAAGCATTGGTATATGGTGAAATTTCTTCAGTGTAATTATTTTTAAGCACTTAGGAAGTTACTTCACCAGAATAGTAGAGCAGTGCTGTTATAGTAATCAATCGAGTATTTAGAGGTCCACAGGGAACCTATTTTAGGGATGTTGCATTGAAGAGTAAAATATAATTGCAATATGATATATCTAAGTGGCCTGTGAGAGTAGCTTTGGGATCCTAAGATAAATGTATGAGGCAGAGGTAGACTTTATCCATTAGGCTGGTGGGTTATAGTGTCATTGATCTCCCCTCATCTGCTCTCAAAAACCCCAGTTTTGGGTTCCAGTGCAGCTCCAGCAATCCCTCTGGATGAGGGTGTACCTAGTTTCTAGATTGAACCTGGGATGCTGGATTTTCTATAAGAGACTACTCTGATTTATCCAATTCCTCTTGAGTTTGGGGACACTCAGCCCTAGGTGAGACCTTTACCCACTTCTTTTTAAGTTGGAAAATGCTTAAGTCTACGGAAGTGTTTTCCTTCCCCTACATTGGTTACTTGGCTGTGGGGCACTCCTTTCCCTCAATGGCTACCCCCCCCCAAGGTACCTATTTAAAACAATACAAGATCTTAGGTTCCTGAAATCAAATTTGATGGAAATGTCTCATATTTTTCTATTATAATACTGCCTGGTTGTGATATAAACTAGACAGTAATTCACAGTGGCCAGAGAATGGGACCTTTGAGTATAAAATGCTCCATGATCTTAACAATTTCATTTATTGGACTGGAAAAATGAGGGCGAAATTCCATACGTTTTGGCCTTCTTTTCTCTCCACTCTCATCTGTATTTTTTCCTCTCACAAAACCTATCGTATTCTTATAGCCAGTACCTCTCCCTCAGTGCCACCAGAACAACATTCTCCCGTTTACCCTAATCAAACTGATGGTTTTAATCACACCAGTCAAGCCCCCCCTCCGCTGCTTCTAACAAAAATGTAATTCAACAGGGCAATCAATCTCCACCAGTTCCAGACTCTCAAACTCCTCCCTCCCCAACTCCCTGTGAAACCCACTCTCAACTCCCACCCTCTCTGATTTCCTCTGAAGCCCACTCCTGTGTGTGTCACACCATCATTTACCACCTAATCCTCCCCAATTCTCTTACCACTATGCAAAGTAGCTGGTACTGAAGGCATAGTTCATGTACATGTCCCATTCTTTTTAGGAGATATGTCCCAAATACAGAAAAAGCTAGGTCCATTTTCCACCAACACCATTCAATATATTAAAAAATTTACATTCTTCTTACAATCGTATAACGTTACCTGGCTAGATCTCTACATGATTCTTACCTCCACTTTACTTTCAGAGGAAAGATAAAGCACCTGATGGGTAACATGATAACATGCACAACTTTATACACCAGAAACACCAAACTCCTGGGGAATGACAAGGATCCCAAGTAGATCCATGTTGGCAATATCAAATAATCACCCTGATGTACAAAAATACAATCACTTCCAAACCTGCATCCTTACAGGGCTTGAAAAAGTCTTCCTAAAAATGATTAATTTTAGCCAAGAGAGCAGTTTAGCAAGGTGTTGGATTTAGTTTGTCCTCCAGAACAGATACTAAATAGCCAGGAACAGCTCAGAGCAACTGCTGGGGCACGTCAGTGACTGGACACACAGCGGACACCAGTTTGGACCACCTGGAACAGCTGTGAGCCCACCCAGGATCATAAGTCCCCAAGCCATGGTGGCCAGCACCCCTCTCCCACAGGCTGCTTTCCAGAGGAGAAAGGAAAGAGAGTTTATCAGCAGCAGGGGCTGAGCGCAACCAAACTCCAATTGTAGAATTAATTAAGAAATTCTAACTACTAAAAATAGACCTCAGCTCATCTGAACATTGAGTAAAAGTGAAGGTCACTGGTATTTGTCCTGGTGCAGAGGGGGCAGGGCTGACAGAAAAAAAGGTGGGGGAAACCAGAGGTTTTCTTGGATTTGTAAAGGTCTATGCCTTGAAGGAAAGGAGGGGCACATAGAACCTGGACATACACAGAGCAACATACCAACTTAATCTCTTGATTGGCAAACCCAAGGAATGAGGGTCCTACTCTGAAAATGATTTTTCTCTTTTGTTTTGGTGGCTGTGTTTCTATGGCTTCACTGCTTTTAGGATACAGCTGCAAGACTTCTCAGGCTCCACTGCCCCAGGCATAGGTAGAATTAGGCTTGTTTGAGTGTTTGTCTGGAGCCTGTGCCTTCCCCAGGAGAGGGATGGGGCCTAAATCAGGCGGAATCCCTCCCTTGAGAAGTTCAGACCCCAGTGTCTGAAAAAGTGAAGTGATTAAAGCCAGACTACAGCCTCTTCTCTGTCTCCACCATGCCCCTAGCAGGGAGAGTCTGCTAAAGTTAAAGGTACTGCATCATCTTATACTGGTGGGGCCTGCAAGCAGACAAGCACTGTATACTGAGCAGGATAGGAAAAACAGAGAGCTCAGAGGCTTCATAGGAAAGCCTTTCAATCTGCTGGATCTCACACTTAGGGAAAACTGATGCAGGTAACTATTTCCTCCTCACAGGAGCCCAGTTTGGTCTGGAAAAATATGGCTGCAGTCTATAATTCTTAATTAGATCCTCCAAAGGTGGGCAGGGGGTGGGAAAGGCACCATACAGGCAGGGCAAGAAACAGCAAAACAAGAACTGAAAAATTCTGATCTGTTAAATGAAACCAAAGTGAGAGGTCCAGAATAAGCTGAACTGAAGATCAAAGAACAGACTGACAACAAAGTCATCCAGCAAGAAAATTCTACATAAAAAAAGTGAAAACAACCTCCAGAATAAACTAGTTAAGGTAATTAAATGCCTGGACTCCAGCAAAAAATAATGTGTCATACTAGGAAAATTGAAGATATGGCCCAGTCAAAGGAACAAACCAACAAGTCAAATGATATGCAAGAGTTGAAACAATTAATTCCAAATTTTTGAACAGGCATAGAAAACCTCATCAAAAATCAAATCAGTGAATTGAGGGAGGATATAAAGAAGGCAAGGAATGAACAAAAAGAAGAAATTGAAAGTCTGAAAAAACAAATCACAGAACTTATGGGAATGAAAGGAACAGTAGAAGAGATAAAAAAGAAAACAATGGAAACCTACAATATCAGATTTCAGAGGCAGAAGATAGGATTAGTGAACTGGAGGATGGGACATCTGAAATCCAACAAGCAAAAGAAAGCATAGGGAAAAGATTGGAAAAATATGAGCAGGGACTTAGGGAATTGAATGACATGATGAAGCAGATGAATATACATATTGTGGGTGTCCAAGAAGGAGAAGAGAAGGGAAAAGGAGGATAAAAACTAATGGAGGAAATTATCACTAAAAATTCCCCAACTCTTATGAAAGACTTAAAATTACAAATCCAAGAACTGGAGTGTACTCCAAACAGAAGAGATCCAAATAGATGTATTCCAAGACACTTACTAATCAGAATGTCAGATGTCAAACAGAAAGAGAGAATCTTGAAAGCACCAAGAGAAAAGCAATCCATGACATACAAGGGAAATCCAATAAGACTATGCATGGATTTCTCAGCAGAAACCATGAAGGTGAGAAGATAGTGGGATGATATATTTAAATTACTAAAAGAGAAAAAATATTTTCTTAATAAAACCAAGAATTCTATGTCCAGCAAAATTGTCCTTCAAAAATGAGGGGGAAATTAAAATAATTTCAGACAAAAACCACTGAGGGAATTTGTGATGAAGAAACTGACTCCACAAGAAATACAAAAGGAAGCACTAGAGACAAATATGAAAAGACAGGAAAGGTTGGAGAAGAGTGTAGAAATGAAGATTATCAGTAAAGGTAAAAAGAAGGAAAATTAGATATGACATGAAATCCAAAAGGCAAAATGGTAGAGGAAAGTACTGCCTGTACAGTAATAACACTAAATATTAATGGATAAAACTCCCCAATCAATAGACATAGACTGGCAGAACGGATTGAAAAATAGGACCCATCTATATTCTGTCTACAGAAAACACATCTTAGGCCCAAGGATAAACATAGGTTGAAAGTGAAAGGTTGGGAAAGGATATTTCATGCAAATAACATCAGAAAAGAGCAGGAATAGCTATACTGAAATCCAACAAATTAGACTTCTAATGTAAAATGGTTAAAAAAGAGAAAGAAGGATACTATTAATAAAAGGAATAATTCAACAAGAAGACATAATAATCATAAGTATTTATGCACTGATCCACAATGCTCGAAAATACATGAGGCAAACACTGAAAACACAAAAAGAGGAATAGATACATATACGATAATAGTTGGAGACTTCAATTCCCCACTCTCATCAATGGACAGAACATCTAGACAGAGGATCAATAAAGAAACAGATAATTTGAATAATACAATAATTGAGCCAGACTTAACAGGCATTTATAGAACATTACACCACACAACAGCAAGATATCTTTTTCTCAAGTTCTCATGGATCATTCTCAAGGATAGACCATATGCTGGGTCACAAAGCAAGTCTCAAGAAATTTAAAAAGATTGAATTTATACAAAACACTTTCTCAGATCATACAGGACTTAAGTTGGAAGTCAATAATAGGTAGAGTGCCACAAAATTCACAAATATATTGAAGCTCAACAGCACACTCTTAAACAGTCAGTAAGTCAAGGAAGAAATTACAAGAGAAATCAGTGAATATCTCAAGGCAAATGAAAATGAAAACATGACATATCAAAATTAATGGGATGCAGCAAAGGCAGTGTTAAGAGGGAAATTTATTGCCCTAAATGCTTATATCAAAAAAGAAGAAAGAGTAAAAATTGAGGAATTAACTGTCCACTTGTAAGCACTAGAGAAAGAACAGCAAATTATCCCCAAAGCAAGCAAAAGGAAAGAAATAATGAAGATTAGAGGTGAAATAAATGAAACTGAGAACATGAAAACAACTGAGGAAATCAACAAAACCAGAAGCTGGTTCTAAGAGAAAATCAGTCAGATAAATGGACCCTTAGAAAGGCTGAAAAAGAGAAGAGAGAAGATGCAAATAAATTGAATCAGAAGTGGGAGAGGAGATATAACCACTGACTCCACAGAAATAAAGGAAGTAATGAGAGGATAATATGACAACTTTATGCTAATAAACTCGACAAGTAGATGAAATGGACAACCTTCTAGAAAGGCATAAACAACCAACATTGACTTGAGAAGAAATAGACGACCTCAACAAACCAATCACAAGTAAAGAAATTGAATCAGTCATTAAGAAGCTCCCCCAAAAGAAAAGTCCATGACCAGATGGCTTCACATGTGATTTATACCAAATATTCCAGAAAGAATTAGTAGCAATCCTGCTCAAACTCTTCAAAAACACTGGAGAGGAGGGAAAGTTACCTAAGTCATTCTGTGAACCCAACATCACCCTCATACCAAAACCAGACAAAGATATTAGAAAAAAGAAAACTACAGCCCAATCTCTCTTATGAATATAGGTGCAAAAATCCTCAATAAAATTCTTGCAAGTTGAATCCAGCAGCATATTAAAAGAATTATGCACCACGACCAAGTGGGATTCATCCCAGTTATGCAAGGATGGTTCAACATAAGAAAATCAATTAATGTAACACAAATCAACAAATCAAAGCAGAAAAACCATATGATCATCTCAATTGATGCAGAAAAGGTATTTGACAGAATTCAATCTTTCCTTTTGAAAACACTTCAAAGGATAGGAATAGAAGGGAACTTTCTCAACATGATAGGAGGAATATATGAAAAATCCACAGCTAACACCATCCTCAATGAGGAAAAACTGAAAACTTTCCTCCCTAAGATCAAGAACAAGACAAGGATGTCCACTATTATCACTGTTATTCAACACAGTGTTACTGTGTTGGAAGTCCTAGCCAGAGCAATTAGACAAGAAAAAGAAATATAAGGCATCAAAATTGGAAAGGAAGAAGTAAAACTCTCACTGTATGCAGATGATATGATACTATACATTGAAATAAAAAAAAAATCCACAGCAAAACTACTAGACCTAATAAATGAGTACAGCAAAGTGACAGGTTACAAGATTAACATTCAAAAACCTGTAGTATTTCTATACACTAGTAATGACCAATCTGAGGGGGGAAATCACACACAAAAATTTCCATTTACAATCGCAACCAAAAGAAAAAAATATTTAGGAATAAGTTAACTAAAAATACAAAAGACCTATACAGAGAAAGCTATAAGAAATTGTTAAAAAGAATCACAGAAAACCTAAATAAATGGACGGGCATACTGTGTTCATGAATTGGAAGACTAAATATAGTTAAAATGTCAATTCTACCTAAACTGATTTCTAGATTCAATGCAATACCCATTAAAATCCCAAAAACTTATTTTCAGAAATAGAAAAGCCATTAACCAAATTTATCTAGAAAAGCAGGGTGCCCTGAATAACTAACAGTATCCTGAGAAAGAAAAATGAAATCAGAGGTTTCCCACTACCTGACTTTAAGGCGTATCATGAAGCTACAGTGGTCAAAACAGCATGGTACTAGCATAAAGATAGATATACTAATCAATGGAATTGAATAGAGTGTTTAGATATAGACCCTCTCATCTATGGACAATTGATCTTTGATAAAGCAGTCAAGCCAACTCACCTGGGACAGAAAAGTCTCTTCAATAAATGGTGCCAAGAGAACTGCATATACATGCAAAAAAAATGAAAGAGGATCCATATCTCATACGTATACAAAAATTAACTCAAAATGGATTAAAGACCTGAACATTAGATCTAAGACCATAAAACCATTAGAAAAATTGTAGGGAAATATCTTATAAATATTAAAATAGAAGCAATTTCCTAGATTGTACACCCAAAGCATGAGCATTGAAGAAAGAAAGAAATGGGAACTCTTCAAAATTAAACACTTTTATGCATCAAAGAACTTCATCACGATAGTAAAAAGACAGCATACACAATGGGAGGCAATATTTGGAAATGATATATCAGATAAAGATCTAGTATCCAGAATATATAGAGATTGTTCAACTCAACAGAAAAAGACAAACAATCCAAATATAAAATGGGCAAAACACTTGAACAAACACTTCTCAGAAGAGAAATACAAATGGCCAAAAGGCACATGAAAAGATGCTCAACTGATTTTCATTTCCCTGGCTATTAGGGAGATGCAAATCAAAACCACAATGAGATATCATCTCACTCACCAGAATGGTGATTATCATAAAACAGTTAACAACAAGTACTGGAGAGGATGTGGAGAAAGAGGCACACTTACCCATGGTTGGTGAGAATGTCAAATGGTATAACTGCTATGGAAGGCAGTTTGGCAGTTCCTCAGGAAGCTAAGTATAGAACTGCCATATGACCCAGCAATACCATTGCTAGGTATCGACACAGAGGACATGAGGGCAAAGACACAAATGGACATTTGCACACCAATGTTTATAGCAGCACTTTTACAGTTGCCAAGAGATGGAAACAGCCCAAATGTCCATCAACAGGTGATTGGCTAAACAAGTGCTGGTATATACACATAATGGAATATTATGCAGCTGTAAGACAAAATAAAGTTATGAAGTATGTAACAATTGTGGATGGACCTTAAAGACATTATGCTGAGTGAATTTAGCAGAAACAAAAGGACAAATACTCCATGTTCTCACTGATATGAACTAACATTAATGAGTGAACTTGAATAATTTCAGTTAAAAACAGACCATCAGGAGATAGAAATAGGGTAGATATTGGGTAATTGTAACAGAAGGGATACAGATTGTGCAATGGGACTGATTGTAAAAATTCAGATATGGATAGCACAATACTACCTAACTGTAATACAATAATGTTAGAACACTGAATGAAGCGGAATGAAAGAATTATACAGGGAGGAGGCCTGCAGACACAAATAAAATTGGAAGGGAAGATACATGAGAAAAACTGAGATGGTATAATCTAGGAATGCCTAGGGTATATAATGATAGTGACTAAATGTACAAATTTAAAAATGTTTTTCATGAGGAAGAACAAAGAATGTCAATAATCCAGGGTGTTGAAAATAGATGGTAATTCATATTTTAAAACTTCTATTTATGTGTGAGACTAAAGCAAAAATGTTTATTTGGTGGGAAAAAAGTGATTAATTTTGACAAACTTAAAGAATTCTCTCAAGGACCCAATGAAAACACAGCTGAATTTATGGCTAGGATAAGTGAAGCTCTGCTTGTGCAACCACATCTTACCCCAGAAAACCCTGAGGGTGTCTGCAGAAAGAAATTCCTTCTTTCATTTCCCAGGCTACCTCAGACATGAGGCACAAACTTAAAAAGTTTGAAGGCAGTCCCTTCACCCCAGAACAGGATCTGATGAATGCTGCCTTTAAGGTTTTTAAAAAACTGGGCAGAAACTGTAAGAGAAAAGAAAAAGTTAGTCACTTACGGAAAAACACCTTGCCAAACTAGTGGCAGAATGCCATACTCATTAGACACAACTCTTGTTGTAACCCTTGCTAGCACTCATCTCAGGGCACTCCCTCAATGGCACTCCCTCCACAGCCCTCCTGTCTCAGACTGTTCAAACTCATATATGGACATCCTTTCCTCTTAGGCAACCTCCCTCCCCTGCATGCCCCATTAGAGACTACTTCCCATCATTTCCCAATGAAGAACCCTTCTTCGCTAGCAGGCAGACACTCTCCTCCCAAACCCCAGTACTGCCATCACATCCACACTCAGCCCTGGAGACCTCATTCTACTCAAAACTATGCAACCTCCCAAGCCCTTCCAACTCACATGGAAAGGGCCTTACACAGTATTCCTAGCTAGGACTTATTGAACTAGCCATAAAGCCCACATTTGGGCACCACCTAAGCAGAATAAAACTCCATCACCCTTGTAATTCAGTCTGTCAATCTATACCAACAAGACTGACCTCTTTTAAAATAACCAACTGCCTACTGCCTAAAAATGGACCTTCTTTCTGATATTCCCCTATAGCTCCTCACTGAAATCATCTCTCTACCTCCTCACCCTACAGAACCCTTAAGTGACAGCTTTTAACATTCCTGCTGGATGCATTCCTCTAAGGCATCTTCCAGAACTTCTAGTAGCAGAAAATCTGGTCCTTATTTTACCCCAGTCTCTCTACCTAAACCATGGCACTAACCTCCTTGTTTTTTATTTTGCTGCTCTTCACAATCAGTGCCCAAGACCCCTTACCATCCTCTTATAGGAACCAGTTCTATTTGCTGGATATGCCCTGAATCTACCCATACTGTGTGTCCCTGCTTGCCTTTCCTTTAAGCCTGGAAACTCTCTTACAAGTCCATCCACACTACACTGGTTTCAGTTGCCAATGAGTCACAAACTCCCCTCAAATGTACCAGAATGCAAAGACATATCTTGTCTTTAAACTATGAATAAAATTGAAAATTCATAACCCATAGAAAATTCAGACCCTATTGGTGTAACTACAATTCTAATGATTAAATTATTCCTAAGCTTTAAACACCTCACTTCACAAGTAGGTACAGGCCACTCTATTATGACATATACCACGGATGTCATGCAATTATACATTACTCTTTAATAGAACCAACTTACAGTGGCATTCAAATAAACACATGCAAAAGAAAATCTCAATTCAACCCTTATTTGGGACAATTCAGACATTAATAAAACCCTCCCTATGCACATAATTAATAACAATGGCAGTGAAAATATCCTACATTTTAAAAGCTCTTATAAACAAACAACTATTCAGCATAGGAACCCCGTCAGGACAAATATATAACTTAACCAAATCAAAACCACCAAATGACCCCAAAAGTTTTCTCACTTTCCTTTTTCATAATCTTCTCTGACATACAAAACTTAGCTTTAAGATCTCTAACTGTCATTACTTTCGTCTATGTGTGAATATACTGTGTGATGGAACCCAACCTTTCATTCCCCCTGGACCTTTAACAGCCCTAATACATGCAGGTACTGGTTTTTATTTTCTATATGGTAACACCATATATTTAATACTTCCTTGGGTATGGATGGGAACCTGTACCACAATATCTATCATCCCTAATGCAGCTGTCTTAAAACCCCAAGAAATAGCCTCTTCCAGAGAAATATGCTATCTAGTTTCTTTTCTTAAAACCTCATTCCAACCTCAAAAATAAATAAAAGCAGTTCTTAGAAGACCCAAAATTTAGGTTTCATGTTCATGATGATCCTATTGTAGAAAAACCTGGCATAGGACCCACCATCTACTGCAGCCTGTTTTGGTTTTGTAGGAATCCCACTATTAGAACAGTCAATTTTAAACATTTCTCTATCATTACAACTATCTTGGAATGCAACCACACAGTCTACTACCAATCACCAACAAGAAATAAATAGCCTAATACTTCAGTTGTTATACAAAACAGGAAAACATTACATGTTCTTACTGCTGCTGCAGGAGGCACCTGTACAATAAAAAATGAAAACTGTTTTTGTTGTTGTTGTTCACTTGTTTTTTACATGGGCAGGCACTGGGAATCAAACCCTGGTCTCCAGCATGACAGGTGAGGACCATGCCTGCTGAGCCACTATGGCCCACCTGAAAGCTGTTGTTTTTTACATTAACAAAACTGGACATGTAGGAGAAAACCTTAAAAAAGTTAAAAGAAAGCATAGAAATTATTCAAAAAGCCCAAGATAATAATTGTGGGAGTCATGACTATCTTCATTCTTCTCCTACTTCATTTCGCCTCTAAAATCAATGCTTCTTTCCCTTATAATACCATTGCTAATAGCATTTTTAGTTCTTTTTTTCAAACTTTGTCTCTGCCCTCTCCTAGTTCATACACCAAACCATCTGGACATAACTCAACTACTTCTCCAGATCTGACCCATGACTCCTCTGGTCAGCCCCACCCCTCCAGATAACTATACCCCATTTCAGCAAGAATCAGTTACAGAAAATAGAGCATTGCTCCCATTCCCACTGTTACCAACAAAAGACTGGAATGTTAGGCCTGGAGAACAGGATCCCTTCCCATGATGTGACCTACTCTGGCAAATATTTCAAAAAGCTCTCCCACCCAAGCCTGCACCTTTTATGCTTCAGCAGCTGTCCTCCTTTAATAATGCCCATAACTCAACCTCCATCCTCCAGCACAGACAATTACAACAATCCTGCATGCTTCATGCAGTGCTTAAATTTTAATTTTAGCAGTGAAGCACTGCCAATTCCTAATTTACCCCATTATTCTGAAAGCTAGACAATTAGAAACTTACCTAACCTTTCTTCCCAACCACACTCCCAACCTTAAGCCATAAAAACTTATCCCCTGCTATTTCAGGGCAGCTATTTCTCTCTCTTGAAATGCTACCCATGTAGCTCTGTCTCTCCGTGAAATAAATAAAGCCTTTACCTGAACTCCTTATCCTGTCTTGTTCCTGATGAGTCTGTTTTTACTGATCATTGGGATTCTAATTGTTTTCCAGTTTGGTGCTCTTTTAGTAGGACCCAGTCTCCAGGGTTGAGAGAGTGTTTGTGGGGCTGCATCTATGATTTTGGGAAGAACTTTGTCTGCATGTTGTCTAAGAAGGTGTTGGGTAAGTTTAAGTGCTGGGAAATAATCTAAGAGGGAAGAATTTTGAAGAAATTTCCTAGGATGAAGCATTTCTCACATATAAGTTCAAGGGGGCTAAGGAAGGATGGAGCTAGACTGTAACTGCAGGAATCATGTAAAAAACGCTAAGGACTGTCTGAGGTGTACAGGTAGGACTGTCCAGGTGAGCTGGGTAGGGACTATATTCACTTGCCACTCAAAGACAGAGAAACACCAAGAGTCTAGGTGCAAAAGGTATATTTTCAATTAAGAATTGAATACCAAAGTGCAAAGCTTGGAATTTTTTTTTGAGGAGGGTGTAATGGTTAGGTTTGAAAAGGTGAAGGGAAGTGACAAATTGGGTCATGGCCTTAAGATTTTTGTATTAATTGCTAAGACCCATTTGGCATTTTAACAGGCAGAATGGGAGTGTTATAAGATGACTTTCAGAGGATAAGTCCTGCCTTCAGGAATTTTTGTATAAGATGTTGAATACTTTGATGTCTTCCTGCTTGAGGGATACTGCTCATTTTTTCTGGGGAAGTGCACTATCTTTTGTATTGAATTACAATAGGAGGGAAATAAATTAATTTCCCAGGTAAGTCTATCTCCTAGACTTTAAGGTCCACCTGAATTTTTAACTCTGAGGAAAGGAACTGTAAAGTGCTTTCAGTCCCAGTTTACACTATACTTAAAGCCACATTTTTAATGGGGATTTCAGGTTCTTGCTTTAACAGCCTATTATTTGGATTTGAACACCTAATGCCATCAGTATATCACTTCCCAAAGGGGAGTGGAACACTCTGGTTTTATTAAAACTGATGACAAAAGAATACTACCAATTCAGCAGGGGAGATGTAGAGTGAAGGCTTAATGGAGATTTTCCATCTACTCTCACTGTGGGACAGGTTTTAGAGGATAAAGGGCCAGAGTAAGAGCTTAAGACAGAATATGTGGCTCCCACATCCATTAGATATTAACAGCTTTATGTGGCCATGTCTACAGATAACTGGAACTTCAAAATTTTTGTATTCTTTGGTGAGATCCAGGGAGCCATTAATCCCATGTCTCTGCTGTTATGGTTGGGGCAGCTGGTAGCACTTTTGGAGAAACTTTACTTCCCCTTGAGGGCTTCATGTATTCGTGAGCCCAGTGTCAAGGACAGGGCCCTGGAGACATTCTCCATCTTCAGGGCTCTTTTGGTCTTTGGGGGCTTCCAGTGCCCCAACTTTTCACATTAATGGCAGGTTCCTGGTGATATCTTCCCCCTCTATGTAGGAGTGCCTCAGGTTTCTTTCAGTGCAGAAGCAAGGAGTTAGTAAGCCTGAGTGTGGGACTTAGCTTTGGCTTCCTTTGTAAGTTTTTCCTGGTGGGTTTTTACTAGGTCTTTATTGTTAAAGACTGAAAAGGCTAGATTAAGTCAGTTGCTTTGGGCAGCTAGGGGTCCTGTTTCTGACTTTTGGAATTTTTGATAACAAAAAGTTTGGGGGGTTGGGGCAAGCCACTGTGGCTCAGTAGGCAGAGTTCTTACCTGCCATGCAAGAGACCCGGTTCAATTCCTGGTGCCTGAGGATGCAAAAAATGATGTTGGGGATTGATGAGGAAATAAAATCATATTTTATTTTATATGGAAGAGTAAAATGCCCTCAGGGGAGTCTGGGCTGAGAATAGTATTGTATTCAAAATCTTCTCTGAGTCAAGCTAGAAAGACTGCTGGATTTTCATCATCTTTTTGAGAAATTTCTTATAATCTTTTTATATTTAACTGCTTTGTGTTTGGTTGCCTGCAGCTTTGTAATGAGGCAAATTAACATAAGGTTGTGAGACTGTCAGCCAGGTTTTCCATTCTGATAATTCCAGCTGAGTTTTTCTTGGGACATTGCTTTGGCTCCCATGTGACTATTACTAATGTCCTGCTTATTTAAGGTATCTGCATAAGCTTGGATTGCCAGCCAAACTTGTTGCTCCTCTTCAGGAATGAGGCAGGCAGAGAAAATGACATAGCAGTCTCACCAGGCAAGTTCAGAGGGCACAGTCAGATATGGAATTAATAAATCAGGTGGGGTCAGTAAAAGATGAACCTAGATGTTGTTCAATTTGAGGAAGATCAGAAAGGGAAAAGGGAACATGGACATTGACAGGTCTTTCTGATCTGGATGCCTCTTGCAAGAGGGTGCCAGTTTGGGGCTGGGTGGACTCAGTCATCCATGGGGTAGGAAAGGAAGGGTGAAATTCTGAGGGGGAACTCAAAGATGGGAGAGGGTTCTTTACTGCCTGTAGTTTGGCAGCAGTTTCAGTTTAGCCAGGAGAGGCTGTGAAGGGTGGATGAGAAGAAGGGGAAGTTGTAGGGGAGATTTGAGATTTGTGAGGAGGTCTGGAGATGGGGACAAAGGAGGCAATGAGGGAGGGTTATCTTCTGGCTGTACCTCAGTAGCTGCTGCAACTTGACCTAGAGGGGCTGTACAGAGTGGGGAAGAGGAGTTATGGAGAAGGTTTTCAGTGGGATCAAAAGAAAAGTTAGGAGGAGAAGGAGGGCTGAGTGCAGGGATAGGTTGTTTTGGTAGAGGGGAATGGAGAAGAAGGTCTTGATAAATGGAGCAAATTTGGTAGAGAGAGGGGCACCTGCACAAGCTGAAGAAGAACTAGATATATGGGTCTTCACTCCATTTGCTGAGGTGCTGACAGTAATTGTCAAGGTCTAGCAGAATTTGTGGGACAAGGGTTCCATTTTCTGGTCCACTTCCCTAATTTTTACTGTGGCCAGGCAGTATCACAATAGAAAATTAATCTCCTAGGTCTTAAATCTGCAGCAGAAGGAAAGCAACCCAAAGAGGTGTCCCAGAGAAGTCAGGACTTTCCATTTCTTGTGATAGTGGATAGGGCAAGGAGAAACTCTTGCTCTTAGATGACTTAGAAACAATAAAGGTGGTGTCTCTACGGCACTTACAAGAGGTAGCCTCACTCAAGAAAGGCCAATGAAGTTAAAAGTTTCTCTCTCAACTGGAAGGGCACATGGCAAATTGGTCCCTTAATTTTGATGTTTTTATGGACTTGCTTTAATTGGGACATTTTAGGGCTTTAGAATTTAAAGAACTTGAACTTGTAACTTAATAAATTCCCCCTTTTTAAAATTTATTCCATTCCAGCAGCTAGCTGGAATGTGATAAACTAGTGGCATTTTCCTTCCTCATCTTGAGGTCTCTGGCTGCTCTCAAAAGGGATTCTCTCAAAATATTTCCTCTTTCAAAGGATTCCAGTAAACTAATAAAGACCCACCTTGAATGTTTGGAGTCATATCTCCCTCTAATCAAAATTAATACCCACAATCAGGTGAGTTACATTTCCATAGGAATAATTAAAAATCTCCCAGCCAGTAATATTGAGTGAGGATTAAAGGACCTGGCTTTTCTGGAGTCCACCACAGATTCAAACAAGACACCATCTAATCAATAGTTACCACCCGCAATTGTGTAGGTCATATTTCCATAGTAATGATAAAAACCTACCACCCAGCAATATTGAAGGAAGATTAAAGGATATAGCTTTTCTGGGGTCCACAAGAGATTCAAATTGGCACATGTATACTTGGCAGTGTCATTAGAAATCAATTTATCACAGATGTGAAGGTCTGTTTCTGAACTCTCAATTATGTTCCTCTGATCAATATGTTTATCATTATGTCAATACCATGATGTTTTTATCATTGTAGCTTTGTAATATGCTTTAAAGTCAGGAAATGATAGTCCTTGAACATTATTCTTCTTTTTCAATATGACTTTGGCTAGTCAGGGCCCCTTATCTTACCAAATAAATTTGGTAATTGTGTTTTCCATTTCTGCAAAGTAAGCCATTGAAACTTTGATTGTGATTGCATTGAATTTGAAAATCATTTGAATACAATTGACATTTTAACAATCATTAGTCTTCTGATCCATAAACATGGAATGCCCTTTCATTTATTTAGGTCTTCTTTGATTTCTTTCAGCAATACTTTGTTATATTCTGAATGCAGTTCCTTTATGTCTTGGTTAAGTTTATTCCAAAAGATTTGATCTTTTAGTTCCTATTGTAGAGAATTTTTTCCCTGATTTCCTCATCATATTGCTCATTACCACACTATAGGAAAGTACTGATTTTTCACGTTACTCTTGTATTCTGTCACTTTGCTGAACTCATTTATTAGCTCTAATAGTTGTCTTTTGCTTGTGCAATATTCTTTGTATCCTCTCTCAATTCACTGATTTGATTTTTTATGAGAATTTCCTCCCACTCAAGTATCCTGAATAGTGGTTTCAATTCCTGCATCTCATTTGAATTGTTGGTTTGTTCCTGGTTTGTTCCTGTTGGTTTGTTCCTGTGACTAGAAAATCTTTGATTTTCCCCTATGATTCATTATTTTTGCTAACTAGTAGACATTTGATTTCCTTAATTAGTCTGTTCTGGGAGGTTATTTTCAGTTTTACCTAGGATTTTCTTGCTGGATGGCTTTGTTCTCCACCTGTTCTTTGTCATTCCACTCAACTTATTTAGATCTCTGGCATAGGTTCTGTTTAACTGATCAGAATTTTTCGGTTCTTGTTTTCTGTTTTTTTTGCTCTGTTTGGAGACTTTTTATTTTTTGAGGAGGGTGTCATCAGATATTACAGTCCCCAGTCAGATTTTCTCAAACTGGAGAGGACCACATCTCAGGAAAAGAGAGCAGCCAGCATCAGTTTTCCCTGAAGGTTAGACCCAGCAGGTTTTCAGACTTTCCTATGAAATTTCTAGACTCTGTGGTTTTCATATCTTGGCCAGCATGCTGCTCTTGTATGCTTTTCCCACCAATGTAAAGTGATGTAGTGTCTTTAATTTCAGCGCACTCTCCCTGCCTGGTCTGTGGCTGAGATAGAGGTGAGGTATTGGGATGGCTTTAATTGCTTCTGTTTTCCAGTCCTTGGGGGTCTGAATTCCTTGAGAGAGGGATTCCACTTGAGCTGGGCCACTCCATTCCCTTGGGAAAGGTACAGCCTTTAGGAATTAATTCTTTTTACTCAAATAGTTATTCCATCTCTCTGCCAAGCTTAATTCTGTGCTTGTCTGGAGCATTGCTGGAGACTGAGAAGGCTTGCAATTCAATCTGGTAAGCTGTTAAGGAGGAGGAAAAAAGCAAAAAGAAAAAAATTCAGACCAAAACCCAGCTCAATGGGTCTGTCAATCAAGAGCTTAAGTTGGTGTAAGGTTCTACATATCTCCAGGCTCTATGTGTCCCCTTTTCTTGGGGTCCAGCCCTTTTGTGATAATTTGTGCTGTATGACTGAAAAAGCCTATTTTTTCTTTTTTTTCCCATCAGCTCAGCACCCTCTCTGCCTGGGCAAAAATTCCTAGTACCTTTATTGCTTATTCCAGGTTTATCTGTGCTGGGAGCCTAAGTTCAGAACTCAACATTCGTTAATTAATTACACAAATGAATCTTGGTTGAACTAAGTCCTTGTTGCTAGTAAAGCTTGTCTCTTTTCTCTTCTGGGAATGAGCCTACTGTGCCCATGGGGAAGGGATGCCAGACTCCATGGCTAGGGGGCCTAGTAGTTCTCTGTTGGTTCTTAGCTGGTGCACCATCCAGATTGGTGCATGCTGTGTGTCTGGCTGATGATGTGGTCCCAGTAGTTGTTATGTACTGATCTGTTTCTTTATTAGCTGTCTTGTAGGATGAACCAAATTCCACACCTCACTAATCTGCCATCCTTCTCTTGCTTTCTTGCAGACTTTTCAGGACTGTTTTTAGGTATAGGATCATATCATCAGCAAATAGTGACAGTTTTACCTGTTTTTAAACTCATTTGGATGTCCTTTGTTTCTTTTTCTTACCTAATTCATTTAGCTAGAACTTCTAGTAAAATGTTATGTAACAGCGGTAACAGTGGGGATCCTTTTCTTGTTCTCAATCTCAACAGGAAAGCTTCCTATCTTTCACCAATGAGTATGATATTAACTGTGGCTTTTTCATATATGCCCTTTATCATGTTTGGAAAATTTCCTTCTATTCCTGTCTTTTGAAAGGTAACCCATATCAACTTTAAATCCTGTTCTATAACAACTTGTTAAAATGTACTTGGAAATTTATTGTTTTTGTATATACATTATATTTCACAATAAAAAAGTTTTAAAAAATTGGAAGGAAAAGAAAGATGCTGCATTTTTTAAAAAGTGTTTTCAGAGTTGATTATGATAATGTGATTCTGATCTTTTGATTTGTTAAGGGGTTGCATTACATTGATTAACTTTGTATTAAACCATGCTTGCTTTGCAGGAAGAAAAAACACTTGACCATGCTGTACAATTATTTTAATATGCTGATGGATTTGATTTGCAAGTGTTTTCAGGATTTTGCTTCTAGATATATTAAAGAAACTGGTCTGTTATTTTCCTTTCTTACAGTATCTTCATCTGGTTTTGTTATTAAGTTTATATTAGGTTTCTAGAATGAGTTAGGTAATAGTCCCTTCCTTTTAATTTTCTGGAAGAGTTCCAATAGGATAGGTGTTAATTCTTTTTTATAATTATTGCTAGAATTTACTTATGAAGCCATCTGGTGCAGGGTTTTTCATTATTCAGAAGTTCTTGATGCCTGCTTCAATTTCTTTGTGTTTGGTTGGTTTCTTGAGGTCTCCTATTTCTTCTGGAATCAGTATGGTCTTTTGTGTGTTTGTAGAACATTGTTCATTTCATCTAAGTTTTCTTGTTTGTTGATGTATTGTTGTTCATATATCCTCTTATGATGTTTTTTATATTTGTAGGATGAATATTCATATCCCCTCTTATTTCAGATTTTATTTATTTGCAACTTCTCTCTTTTCTTAGTGGTCTAATGGGTTTAAATTTTCTTGATCCTCTCAAAGAACCAACTTTTATTTCTATTTTTAATTTTTCTTCTGAATTTCACTTATTTCTGTTCTAATATTTGTTAGAAAATCTGTTTGCTTAGGATTACTTTGCTGTTCTTTTCCTTTTTGCTTCAGATGTGCAATTAGGTCTTTGATTTTAGCTTTTTCATCTTTTTTAATGTAGGCATTTAGGGCTACACATTTCCTCCTCAACACTGCATCCCCTGCAAGCCATACATTTTGATGTTGGGCTCTTGTTCTTATTTGTCATGATATATTTACTGATTTTGCCTACAACTTCTTCTTTGACCCACTGATTGTTTGAGTATTTCATTTAACTTCCATAAATTTGTGCATTTTCCAATTATCCATTTGTTGTTGTCTTCCATCTTCATTGCATTATTATCAGAAAAATGTATATATATAATTCTGTTTTAAAATACATTAAGAGCAGTTTTATTACCCAATATGTGGTCTAGCCTGGAGAATTATCCATGAGCACATAAGAAGAATTTGTATACTGCTCTTTTATGTTTGTTGTTCTGTTAGTTCTAGTTCAATTATCAAATTATTTGACCTCTGTATTTCCTTATTGGTCGTCAATATGGATGTTCTATGTAAGCTGTGGGCTGTGTATTTAGGTCTCTAATTTTTTTACAGATACATCTATTACTCCTTTCGGTTTGGTTAGTGTTTGCCTCATGTATTTTGGGAGGTCCTGGTTAAAGCTATGTAGTTTATGATTTTTATTTCTCCCTTTGTATTGTATATATGTGTGCATTTCAACAATTTTGAATTTAAAATTTATATTCTCCAATATTATTATAGCTACCCCAGCCTTTTTTTTGTTTATAAAATAACATTTTTTAAAAACTTTCAAGTTAATTGTGCAATATAGAAAACTGAAAAGGATAAGAAGCAAAGAATACAAACCTCATCCTGAATCACAGTTTACAGTTTTACATATCCTTCTAGCTCCTTTATGTGTATACACACAATTGAGCATACTGTTTTTTTTAGTTTGAGCATACATTTTTATGTGTTGAGATCACACAGAAAGTACCATGTTTTTCATGAATATTTACCAGTAAAGTCCCAAAGCCATGAATATTATGATAAACAAGTGTTCTGGTTTGCTAGTTGCTGGAATGCAATATACCAGAGATGGAATGGGTTTTAAAAGGAAGAATTTAATGAGTCACTGATTTACAGATCTAAGGCCAAGAAAATGTCCCAATTAAAACAAGTCTATAGAAATGTCCAATCAAAGGCATCTGGGGAAAGATACCTTGGCTCAAGACGGCCGATGAAGTTCAGGGTTTCTCTCTCATCTGGAAAGGCACATGGTGAACGCAGTCAGGGCTTCTCTCTCAGCTGGAAGGGCACATAGCAGACACAGCATCATCTGCTAGCTTACTCTCCTGGCTTCTGGTTTCATGAAGCTCCCTGGGAGGAATTTCCCTTCTTCATCTCCAAAGGTTGCTGGCTCATGGACTCTCTGCTTTGTGGTGCTGCAGCATTCTCTGCTCTCTCTGAGTCTCTCTGAATCTCCAAAATATTTCCTCTTTTATAGGACTTCAGAAACTAATCAAGACCCACTCAGATGGGTGGAGACATATCGTCCCTAATCTGGTTTAACAACCATTCTTAACTAAACACATCAACCAGGGAGATGGTCTCATTACAGTTTCAAATATACAGTATTGAATAGGGATTATTCTACCTTATGAAATAGGACTTCTATTAAAACATGGCTTTTCTTAGGGGGCACACTTCCTTTCAAACCAGCACAACAAGAATACATGAAATCAATTCAATCGGGGGGAAAATGTATTCCTTCCATTCCTGAGAACAAAATTTCATAAAACACAAAAATGTCCAAAGGCCTCTATAGATATTGACAGTTACAAATACTGCATTCCTTAATGCTTATTTTAGAATTAGAAATAAAGCAGGCCAGGGCAATGGTAGCTCCATGGTAAAATTCATGTCTGGCAAGCAGGAGACCCAGGTTTGATCCCTGGGGTCAGCTCATGCCTAATAAATATATATAGAGACACAAAGCAAGAGTACAAAAAGCATAAGGCATCTAAAAGAACTCCTTCCCAGATCTATATCAAAATATTAGCAATGTATGCTTCCATTGAGTTATTTAACTACATTTTCCTATGGTTCAGCCATGAGAGGCACACATACAATGGTTATATCAAAAAGTAAATATGGCCTGACCCTGGCACTGTGGGATCAACTGTGTCATCCTGTCCAAAAGAAGAGAAAGAAGTGCAACAAAAAAAGGTATCAGTGGCTGAGAGAATTCAAATAGAGTTGAGAGGCTACATTGAAGGTACTTTTGTATATGCTTCAGTTAGACTGCAACCTATGATAACTTGCCAACCCCCAACCAAAACCAGTCCTGCCAATCCTAATGAATACCTAGGGCAATATATAATATTCTACCATGGTTCTCTGCACTGGGGTAACTTCCCAGAAAGCTACAACCTCCAGATGGGTCCCTGGGATTAACAGTTTGTATGGTTGGTTGAAACATGGATCAAAACGTGGCTGACATTGCCTGAGGTTGAAATGCCAAAACTGTCCTGGTATAATGTAGATGAGGGGATCCAGAGGCTTAGAGAGATTGGAATCTTACAGTGGATTTATCATGCAAAGCCTGCTCTTACACCTCAGAAATGTCCAGAGGATGCACTTTTATCAGAACAGTGAGAAATAAATTTATGAGACTAGCATCATCATCCCTAAAGAGCTTGGTGGTTGCACTTCTCTGTAGATTAGATATTACTGTAGGAATTGCTGTCACTGAGCTGGAATCCTTAAACACAATGGGAATGACAGGATCCCAAGTTGGCAGAATCCAGGTGGCAGCACTTAATCTACCAAAGGCAGGTAGACTTGGCTATTATAATTGACTGCCAACTCAAAGCAGGCATCAAAATCATATGACATGCAGAGATTTGTGGCATTGGCTAGTAAATCATGGGGTACCTAGAAATAAAATAGAAGGACAGTCTACTAAATTATTGTTGGAGCTGTATAAACAAAAGAGTTCTAGGTCAAGTGAACAGAAGTCTAACTTGAATTACAAAACCACAGTCACAGTCCCTTAATCAATTTCCAGACTTGAGAGAGTTTACAGACTCAGAGCCCCTTGAATGAAGGGGAGGCCAGATCCCTTTGGGAGAGAATCCTGTTACATTGCCACAAATTTTTACTGTTAATCTTCCTTCAAGCCTTCCCCAAGGAGGCCAACATCCTTTAACCAGGGTAACTGTGCATTGGGGAAAAGGAAATGATTGGATATTTTGGGGATTATTAGACATTCCCTGACATTAATTCCAGGGAACCCAAAATGTCACTCTGGTCCACCAGTCAGAGTGGAAGCTTATGGGGGCAGGTGATCAATGGAGTTTTAGCCCAGATCCATCTCACAGCGGGTCCTGTGGGTCCCTGGACCCATTCTGTAGTTGTTTCCCCAGTTCCAGAATGTATAATTGGCATAGACATACTGAGCAACTTGGAGAAACCCACATTGGCTCTCTAACTCTTGCAGTGAGGGATGTTATGGTGGTAAAGTCCAAGTGGAAGCCACTAGAATTGCCCTGACATAGCAAAATAGTAAAATAGAAGCAATACCAGATTCCTGGAGGGATTGCAGAGATCATTGCCACTCTTAAGGACTTGAAGGATGCAGGGATTGTGATTCCTACCACATCTCCTTTCAACTCTCCTATTTGGCCTATGCAAAAAAACAGATGGGTCTTGGAGGATGACAGTGGATTATTGTAAGCTCAAACAGGTGGTAAATTGAATTTCAGCTGCTGTTCCAGATGTGTAATCATTGCTTGAGCATATCAATACATCCCCTGGTACCTGGTATGCAGCTATTGATTTGGCAAATGTTTCTCTTCTCAATAGCTGTGCTGGTTTGAAAGGAAGTATGTCCCCTAGAAAAGCCATGTTTTAATCAAAACCTCATATCATAAAGGTAGAATAATCCCTATTCAATATTGTATGTTTGAAACTGCAATCAGATCATCTCCCTGGATGATGTGATTTAATCAAGAGTGGTTGTTAAACTGGATTAGGTGATGACATGTCTCCATCCATTTGGGTAGGTCTTGATTGGTTTATTTTGAGTCCTATAAAAGAGGAAACATTTTGGAGAAAGGGAGATTCAGATAGGGCAGGGAATACTGCAGTACCAGGAACAGACAGTCCATCAGCCAGCACTTTGGGGATGAAGAAGGAAAACACCTCCCAAAGAACTTCATGAAATAGGCAGCCAGGGGAGAAAGTTCAACAGATGATGCCTTGCTCACCATGTGACCTTCCAGCTGGGAGAGAAACCCTGACTGTGTTCACCATGTGCCTTCTCACTTGAGAGAGAAACCCTGAACTTCATTAACTTTCTTGAACCAAGGTATCTTTTCCTGAATAGATGCCTTAGATTGGACATTTCTATAGACTTGTTTTAATTGGGACATTTTCTTGGCCTAAGAACTGTAACTAGCAATTCATTAAATTCCCCCTTTTAAAAGCCATTCTGTTTCTGGTATATTGCATTCTGACAGCTATAAAACTGGAACAATAGCTTTTAGTAAGGACCATCAGAAACAATTTGCTTTCAGCTGGCAAGGTTAGCTATATACTTTCACTGTTCTACCTCAGGGATATATCAACTCTCTAGCCCTATGTCATAATCTCATCCTCAGGGATCTTGATCATTTCTCCCTCCCACAAGACATCATGCTGGTCCATTATATTGATGGTCTCATGTTGATTGGACCTAGTGAGCAAGAAGTAGCAGCTACTCCAGGATTATTGATAAGGCATTTGCGTGTCAGAGGATGGAAGATAAATCCAACAAAAATACAGGCCTTTCCATTTCAGTGAAATTTCTAGGTGTCCAGTGGTGTGGGGCATGTCAGGATATCCCTTCTAAGGTGAAGTATAAGTTGCTGCATCTGGCCCCTCTTATGACCAAAAAAAGAGGCACAATGCCTAATTGGTCTCTTTAGATTTTTGTAACAACATATTCCTCATATGGGCCCATTTATTGAGTGACCAGAGAGCTGCTAATTTTGAGTGGGGACCTGAACAAGAGGATGCTCTGATACAGGTTCAGGCTGCTGAACAAGCTACAATGCTGCTTGGGCCATATGATCCAGCAGATCCAATGGTGCTGTAAGTGTCACTGGCAAACAGAGATGCTGTCTAGAGCCTTTGGCAGGCCCCTATAGGAGAATCACAATGCAGACCCTTAGGATTTTGGATCAAAGCCTTACCATCTGCTGCAGATAACTATTCTCCTTTTGAGAAACAGCTTTTGGCCTGCTACTGGCCCTTAGTAGAGACTGAAACTTAACTATGGGCCACCAAGGAACTATGAAACCTGAATTGCTTATTATGAGCTGGGTGTTGTCTGACCCACCAAGCCATAAAGTTGGGCATGTACAGCAACACTCTATTGTAAAATGGAAATGGTATATATGAGATAGGGCCAGAGTAGGTCCTATAGGCAAAAGTAAGTTACATGAAGAAGTAGCCCAAATGTCCATGGTCTCCACTCCTGCCACATTATCTTCTCTTTCCCAGACCAGAGCTATGGCCTCCTGTGGAGTTCCTTACAGTGAATTAACTGAGGATGAGAAAACTCAGGCCTGGTTTACAGATGGCTCAGAACGATATGCAGGTACCACCCAAAAGTGGACAGCTGCAGCACTACAACCCCTTTCTGGAGTGTCCTTGAAGGACAGTGGTGAGGGAAATCCTCCCAGTGGACAGAACTTTCAGTGGTGCACCTGGTTGCTCATTTTGCTTGGAAGGAAAACTGGCCAGAAGTGCATTTATTTACTGACACATGGACTTTTGGTAACGGTTTGGCTGGATATTCAGGGACTTGGAAAGACCATAATTGGAAAATTGGTGACAAAGAGGTCTGGGGAAGAAGTATATGGATAGACTTTTCTAAGTGGGCTAAAAACATGCACATATTTGCATCAATGTGAATGTGCACCAGAGGCTGACTTCAGTAGAGGAAGGTTTTAATAATCAAGTGGATAAGGTGACCCATTCCATGGATATCAGTCAGCCTCTTTCCCCAGCAACCCCTGCCATTGCCCAATGGACAATGTCCATTGTCATGAACAAAGTGGTCATGGTGATAGGGATGGAGGTTATGCATGGGCTCAGCAACATGGACTTCCACCCACCAAGGCTGACTTGGCTACCCCATTGCTGAGTGTCCCATCTGCCAGCAGTAGAGACTGACACTCAGCCCCTGATATGGCACTATTTCCTGAAGTGACTAGCCAGCTACATGGTGGCAGGTTGGATCACTCCCTTCTGGAAAGGGCAGTGATTTGTTCTAACTGAAATAGACAAATACTCTGGATATGGGTTTGCTTTCCCTGCATGCAATGCTTCTGCCAAAACTACCACCTGTGGACTTACAGAATGTCTTATCTGCCATTGTGGTATTTCACACAGCATTGCTTCTGATTAAGGAACATACTTCACAGCAAATGAAGTGCAGGAATGGACACATGCTCATGGATTTCTCTGGTCTTACCATGTTCCCCAGAAACATCCAGAAACAGCTGGATTGATAGAACAGTGGAATGGTCTTTTGAAAACTGTTCATAACCATAAATTATGGTGCAGTACCTTTGAAGGGCAGGGTAATGTTCTTCAGGAAGTTGTATATGCTCTGAGTCATCATCTTCTGTATGGTGCTGTTTCTTCCGTAGCCAGGATCCATGGGCCCATGAACCAAGGGGTGGAATTGTGTGTGGTGCCACTCACTATTTCCCCTAGTGCTCCACTAGGAATATTTTTGCTTCCTGTCCCTGCGACCCTGAACTCTGGTGGTCTAAAGGTTTTAGTTCCAAAAGGGGGAGTGCTTCCACCAGGAAAAACAACGATCCCATTGAACTGGAATCTAAGACTGCCACTTGGTCACTTTGGACTACACATGCCCCTGGATCAACAAGCCAAGAAGGGGATTACATTATTGTCTAGGGTGATGGATCCTGAGTATATATCTTGGAATATAGGAGATCCTCTAGGGTGTCTTTTAGTACTACCATGCCCTGTGATTAAAATCAATGGAAAACTGCAATAATCCAATCCAGGCAGGGCTACCAATGGCTCTGAAACTACAGAAATGAAGGTTTGGGTCATGCCACCAGACAAAGAACCATGGCCATCTGAAGTGCTTCCTGAGGGTAAAGGGAACATGGAATGGGTACTGGAAGAAGGTAGTGATAAATATGAACTATGACCATATGATCAGTTACAGAAACGAGGACTGGAATGCTGTTTTGTTCATGTTATACTATTTAAGTCATAAGGTATCAAGTTTATGAATGAATATTACCCAAGGACTTCTACCCTATTCTGGGGACATTTAATGTAGGACAGTTAAGTACTGTCAGTTGAGGAAATAATGTGTCTTTTATTGTTTTCTATTTAGAAATTAGGTATGGTTTAAGGTGATATGTATAGCTGCCAAGTTGACAATGGGTGGACTGTCATGGTCAGGTTCATTTGTCAACTTGGCCAAGTGGTGGTACCTGTTTGTCTTGTTGGGCAAGTGCTGGCCTTGTCTGTTGCAATGATGACATTTTTTAGAATTAAATCATGATCACATCAGCTGCATCCACAGCTGATTCCATTTGTAATCAGCCAAAGGGAGTGTCTTCTGTAATGTGTGATGCTTAATCTAATCACTAATCACTGGAAGCCTTTAAAGATAGATTCAGAAAAAACAGGCTCTCTTCCTGTTTTGGCCAGCTAGCCTCTCCTGCAGAGTTTATCCAGGTCCTCTATCAGGATTATTACCTTCACAGCCTGCCCTGTGGCTTTTGCACTCTGCATTTCCATGGTCACGTGAGACACTTTTATTAGTTTTATATTTGTGAGTGCTCCCTTTTGATTCCGTTTCTCTAGAGAACCCTAATACAATGTTAGTAAACTACACATTAGGTGGAAAACTTCCTAGAAATACATGAACAATCAATATTGATGTGAGAAGAAATAGACAATCTCAGCAAACCAATCACAAGTAAAGAATGAATCTGTCATGAAGAAGCTCCCAAAAAGGAATGATGGCTTCATATGTGACTTCTACAAAGCTCAAGAAAGAATTAGCACAATCCTGCTCAAACTCTTTAAAAAAATTGAAGAGGAGGGAAAGCTATCAAACTCATTTTATGAAGTCAGCATCACCCTGATACCAAAGCCAGGCAAAGACACCACAAGAAAAGAAAATTACAGACCAACTTCTCTAATGAATATAAATGCAAAAATCCTCCACAAAATACTTCAAGTAAAATTCAGCAGCACATTAAAAGAATTATATGCCATAATGATGTGGAAGGTCTTCCAGGTACTCAAGGAGGGACCAACATAAGAAAATCTATTAATGTAATATCACACAATTTTAGCACCCAAGTCAGAAAAAAAATGATTATCTCAAGGGTTGCAGAAAAAACCCTTGACAAAGTTCAACAGACTTTCTTGATAAAAATATCTCAAATGATAGGCATAGAGAGGAACTTCCTCAGCATGATAAAGGGAATATATGGACAACCCACAGCTAAAATCATCCTGAATGGGGAAAGACTGAAACAAAAGAAAAATGATTACAAGGAAGAAGTAAAACTCTCAGTTTGCAAATCATTTCCATTTTGAAAATCCAAAAATCTACAGCAAAGCTAATAGAGCTAACAAAAGAGTACAGCAAAGTGGCAAGGTACAAGACCAACACCCCCAAATTAGTGATATTCTATACACAAATAATGAGCAATCTGAGTAGGAAATGAAGAAAAAAATCCATTTACAACAGAAATGAAAAAATTAAATATTGAGAAATGAATTGGAATGAGGATACAAAAGAAGGATATAAAAGATGTATACATCAAAAACTTCAAGAAGTTGCTAAAAGAAATCATGGAAGACCTAAATAAATGGATAGGCATGCGATGTTCATGGATTGGAAGACAAATATAGTTAAGATCTTCAATTCTACCCAGACTGATTTATAAACTCAATGCAATACAAATCAAAATCCCAAGAACTTAATTTTCATAAACAGAAAAACCAATAACCAAATTTATTTGCAAGGAAAATGTTCTCTGAATAGCTAAAAACATCTTTAGAAAGAAAACTTAAATGGGAGGTCTAACACTACCTGACTTTAAAGCATTTTATGAAGCTACAGTGGTCAAAACAGAATGGTACTCATATAAAATTAGATACACTGATCAATGGAATCAAATAGAGTGTTCAGAAATAGATGCTGTTATCGATAGACAATAAATCTTTGATAAGGCAGTCAAGCCAACACACCTGGGACACAGCAACCTCTTTAATAAATGGTGCTTGGAGAACTGGTTATCCATATGCAATAGAATGAAAGAGGATCAATATCTCACATTCTATACAAAAATTAACTTAAAATAGGTCAAAGAGCTAAATATAAGAGCTAAGAGTATAAAACGTAAAGAAGAAAACATAGGAAAATAGATTATAAATCTTGTAATAAGAGGTGGTTCCTAGAACTTACACCCATAGGATAAGCAATGAAAAAATAAACAGATTAATGGAATTCCTTAAAATTAAACACTTGTTTAGTGGGAAATCCTCAAAAGCAAACACTTGTTTAAAATTGAACAAGTAAAAAGGTAGCCTATGCAATGGAAGAAAATATTTGGAATTAACAATCAGTTAAGTGTTTACTATCCAGAATATATAAACAAATTCTTCAACCCAACAACAATACACAAACACCCAATTTTAAAATGTGCAAAAGACATGAACAGACACTTCTCAGAAGTGGAAATACAAATAGCTAAAAGGCACATGAAAAGATGCTCAACTTTACTGGCTATTGGGGAAATGCAAATCAAAACCACAATGAAGTATCTTCTGATACCCACTAGAATGGCCAAAAACAACAGCAACAACAACAAAAACAAAACCCAGAAATGGCAAGCCATGGAAAGGATGTGGAGAAAGAGGCACACTTATCCACTGTTGGTGGAATGAAAATAGAACAACCACTCTGGAAGGCAGTTTGGCAATTTCTCAGGAAGCTAAATATAGAATTGACATACAATCCAGACATATATTTTGGAAGATGTATTAAGTACATATTTGGGAAAATGAAGGCAGGGACACAAACAGACAGTTGCACACCAATGTTCACCACAACATTGTTTATGTTGTCAAGAGATGGAAACACTCCAACTGTCCCTCAATGACTAATGGCTAAATAAGGTGTGGTATATATATATATATATATTATGCAGTGGTAAGACAAAATACAGTCATGAAGCATGTAACAATATCGATGAAACTTGAGGACAATATGCTGAGTGAAATTAGCCAGAAACAGAAGGACAAATACTGTATGGTCTGTGTCATAGTCAGGTTTATGTGTCAGCTTATCCAGGTAGTGGTGACTGAACATCTGGTCAGGCAAGTGCTGGCATGTCTGTTGCTATGAGGACATTTCAGAGATTTAAATAATGATTATGCCAGCTGCATCCACAGCTGGCTGTATTTGTAATCAGGAGTGTGTTCTGCAATGAATGATGCTTAATCTAATCACCCAGTGGCTTTTAAGGAGGATTCAGAACAGACAGTGTTTCCTTTCTGTTTCAACTGGTGTGCCTCTCCTGTGGAATTTGTCCAGACTCTTCATTAGAGTTGCCAGCCTCACAACATGCCCAAAGGACTTTGGATTCTTCCATTCCCATGCTTTTTCAGCCAGCCTCTATTGTTGAGGAACTTCATTGGACTTACCAGCTTGGTGACTTGCCCTACATTCCCATGGTTGTCCAGCCAGCCCCTCCTGGGAATTCATTGTGGACTTTCATTGATATTATTAGCTTGTGGCCTGCCCTACAGACCTTGGACTCTACATTTCCATGGTTAGGTAAGACACTTTTATAAATTTTATATCTACAGATATCACCTGCTGATTCTGTTCTCTAGAGAACCCTAGCTAACACAGCTTGGTACCAGGAATCGTTCTTAAGAAATGAAATCTTAAAAATAGTATTTTATGATTAGTTTTCTACTCTGACTGGACTCAAAATCACTAAGGGCCCAATTTCCCATAATCAGAATGACACTGCTAGTTCATGGGGTGAATTGGCAAAAGAGATAGTAAAAAATATCACCACTGCATTCTTCAAATGCTTCACTTGTATGAAGCCAGGCTTTGGGGGATAACATTTTTGACACCTTTATGGAGTTTGTGGAAATAGGAAGAATAGAGATGTTGGCTGGTTGTGGCTATATATGCTATATACATTATGAGGGAAAGGGATGCATGGAAGGCTTCAAATGAGAAGTTTACATGTTGTATGACAGATGTAAATGTTTCTGTGAGTGCCCTGAAGGAGAATCTTATTTCCTGTAGGCACACACTTGAGATCTCTGAAAATCAGACTTAGAATCTTATTGTTAGAGTAGGAACTTTAAAACATAATCTCAAATCTCAGTCTTGCTTGGTGTTTGCCATTAAAGCGAGGGCATAGATTGGAAAGGAATGGGACCCAGAAAAATGCTGACATATGGATAGATAATGATGTTAGTGGAGAGGGTGAAACCATAGATCATGGTGAGTCTTTTATTGGTAACACTGTAATATCTGACCTGAAGACATAGGTCCCCCACCTCCAGCCTGCCCTGAGGAGTTAGACACCCAAACTCTACTGAAGGGATTAGCCCTAGAGTGATTAATCATGCTTCACCAGACAAAACTGCAAATGAATACCGTGAAGCAATTGGCTTGGAAGATACTTCTAATTCCTTCCATGACCCACCCCCACATTTCTTCCAGACCTTTAACTAAAGTTCCAACAGGTTCCAAAAAGTGAAGTACGAAGTGTCACCCATTAGGAGGTACATTATACTCCAAAAGAACAGCATGAGTTTTTCAATTTATATAGACAGAAATCAGGAGAATATGTGTGGCAATGGACTTGAAGGGCATGGGATAATGGTAAGAGGGATATAAAGATGGATCAGGCTGAATTTATAGAATTGGGTCCACTAAACAGAGATTCTGCATTCAATGTTACACCTTGAGGGATAAGAAAAGGCACTAACAGTTTGTTCAGACGGTTGGCTGAAACATCAGTCAAAAAATGACCAGCACTATCTGAGGTTGAAATGCCAGAACTGCCCTGGAATAATGTACATAAGGAGGTTCAGTGGCTTGGAGATTGGAATGTCAGAATGGATTTATCATGGAAAACCTGTTCATACACTCCAGGAATGTCCATAGGATGCACCTTTTACCACAACTGTGAGAAACAAATTTGCAAAACTAGCTCCAACTTCCCTGAAGAGCTCTGTAATTGCCGTTCTCTGTAGGCCAGACATGACCATGGGAATAGCTGTCACTGAGCTGGGATCCTTAAACACAGTGGGGGTGACCAGATCCTGAGCTGGCAGAAGCCAGGTGGCAGCACTTAATTGCCAAAGTCAAGGTGGATATGGCTATCATAATTGACAGCAGAATCAAAGTAGAAGTTAAAATATTCTGTCTTGCAGAGACTTGTGGCAGTGGCTAGTAAATCATGGGGTACCTAGAAGTACAATAGATGAGCAGTCTACTAAATTTTGTTTGAGCTGTATAAGCAAAAGAGTTCTAGGTCAAGGGAACAGAAGTTTAACTTGAATTACAAAAACACAGTCATGGAACCTTAATCAATTTTCAGACTTGAGACAGTGTACAAACCCAAGCCACTTCAATGAGGGGGAGGTCAGGTCCCTTTGGGGGAGGATCCTGTTACTCTGTCACAAATTTATGTTTATCTTCCTCCAAGCCTTCCCCAAGAAGACCCCTTTACCAGGGTATTTGTGCATTGTGAAAAGGGAAATGATCAGATATTTCAGGGCTTATTAGACACTAGTTCAGAAGTGACATTAATTCCAGGGGATACAAAACATCACTCTGGACCACCAGTCAGAGTGGGGGCTTATGGAGGCCAGGTGATCAATGGAGTTTTAGCTTAGATCCATTTCTCAGTGGGTCCAGTGGGCCTCTGGACCAATTTTGTAGTTATTTCTCTAGTTCTAAAATGCATAATTGGTATAAACATACAGAGCAACTGGCAGAATCCCCACACTGGCTCTCTAACTCGTGCAGTGAGGGCTATTATGGTTGGAAAGGCCAAGTGGAAGCCACTAGAACTGCCCCTACCAAGCAAAATAGTAAATCAGAATAATACCAGATTCCTGAAGGGATTGAAGAGATTATTGCCACTCTTACAGACTTGAAGGATGCAGGGGTGGTGATTCCCACCACATACCCATTTAACTCTCCTATTTGGCCTCTGCAGATGAGTCATGGAGGATGACAGTGGATTATTATAAATTAAAACAGGTGGCAACGCCAATTGCTGTTCAAGATGTGATGACTTTTGCTTAAGCAAATCAATACATCCCCTGGTACGCAGCTGTTGATCTGGCAAATGCTTTTTTTCTCAATAGTTGTTGGTAAGGACCACCAGAAACAGTTTGCTTTTAGCTGGCAAGGTCAGCAGTATACTTTCACTGTCCTACCTCAGGTGTCTATCAACTTTCCAGCCCTATGTCATAATCTTGTTTGCAGGAAACTTGATCATTTCTCTCTTCCACAAGACATCACAATGGTCCAGTATACTGATGATATTATGTTGATTGGACCTAGTGAGCAAGAAGTAGCAACTACCCTAGACTTATTGGTAAGAAATTTGTGTGTCAGAGGATGGGAGATAAATCCAACAGAAATACAGGGGCTTTCTACCTCAGTGAAATTTTACATGTCCAGTGGTGTGGGCATATTAAAATATCCGTTTTAAGATGAAGGATAAGTTGCTACACCTAGCCTCTCCTATGACAAAAAAAAAAGAGGCACAATGCCTAGTTGGTCTCTGGATTTTTGCAACAGTGTATTCCTCATTTGGGTGTACTATTCTGGCCCATTTATCAAGTAACCAGAAAAGCCGCTAGTTTCAAGTGGGGACCTGAACAAGAAGAGGCTCTGTGACAAGTCCAGTTTGCTGTTCAAGCTTGTCTGCCACTTGGACCATATGACCCAACAGATCTAATGGTTCTGGAAGAGTTAGCAGCAAATAGAGATGCTGTCTGGAGCCTTTGGCAGGCCTCTATAGGAGAATCACAATGCAGACCCTTATGATTTTAGAGCAAAGCCTTGCCACCTGCTGCAGATAACTACTCTCCTTTTGAGAAACAGGGTCCTAGATTGTAAGCTTTTACCACAGTCACATTCAATCATAATTGTTATTTCTAAATTCTGAAATGCTAAGCTGTTTGTTTATAACCTGATCATTCCCAGAAACTTTGGATATTTATGTGACACCTGAGACTCAGAGGTAGAGCTCTGGAGCTATGAAAGTCAGCAATACCCATACGGGAACTGCTTAAAGTAGAAGAAATGATCAGACACTGACCAAAGATATGAATGAAGCTGATATGGATAGGACTAAGTTAAATCAGAATACAAGGTAAAGTATGATATGGTCCCCATATTTTAAAATTTCTGCGTGAGACCAAAGGGAGAGATGTTTATTTGGTGAAAAATTTATATTTTGGGTAGGGCATTTCCTAATTTAACTTGTATGGCCATTTTAGTTGAACACCATACACAGAATCTTGAATAAGGCATGAGATCTTGTTGGTTTGTCCAGATTAGTGTCATGCCCTGATATATTCCAGAGTGGCTTTGGCAGTGAATAATGAAGTCTTTACAAAGTCCCCTTGAGGGAATGGGGGGAAAGGAGGAAATATTCAACTTCTCCATTTGAAGTATTTCTGATATTCTTGCAACCAGTGGGGACAGCCAGATCAAGAGGCTGTGCCCTGAGGTCTTGAGGTTTGCCCCTATAAAATTTATTCTTGCAAAGGATACGGTAAGACATGTTGAACTTATCACCAAGGGTACCTCCCTGAGAATCTCTCTATTTTCTCATATGTGACCTTTCTCGCTAAACCAGTTGCACAGGTTAACTCACTGCCCTTCCCCTATATGTGACATGACTCCCAGGGGTGTAAATCTCCCTGGCAATATGGGACAAAAGTCCTTGGATAAACTGAGATCCAGTATCAAGTGATTGAGAAAGGGTTGTTGACCTTCCCCCCTTTTTTAGAGCAAAGCCTTGCCACATGCTGCAGTAACCATTCTCCTTTTGAGAAACAGGGTCCTAGATTGTAAGCTTTTACCACAATCACATTCAGTTGTAATTGTTATTTCTAAATTCTGAAGTGCTAAGCTGTTTGTTTATAACCTGATCATTCCCTGAAAGGGGGAAGAGAGAAATGAGACAAAATAAAGGTCAGCGGCTGTGAGATTTCAGAGTTGAGAGGTTAACCTGGAGGTTATTCTTATGCATTATATAATATTTCTTTTCTAGTTTATGGTGATTTGGAGTGGCTGGAGGGAAGTATCTGAAACTACTGAGCTGTGTTCCACTGGCCTTGATTCTTGAAGAGGATTGTGTAATGATATAACTTTTACAGTGTGGCTGTGATATTTTGAAAACCTTGTGTCTGATTCAACTTTTATTCAGGGTATATAGTGAGTAAAAAAGACATACGGATTAAAAATAGATAAATAATAGTGGGGACAAAGGGTAAAACAATTTGGTAGATGGAAATACTACTTAGTCAATGAGAGAGATGGGTAAAATATAATATAAATGAATTTTTTCTTTTTATTTATTTTCTGGGGTAATGGAAATGTTCTAAAAAATGATCATGGTGGTCTAACTCACAACTATGTGATGATACTGTGATCCACTGATTTACACATGTATGTATGTGTATGTATGTGAAGATTTGTCCATAAAAATGCTTAAAAAGTATCTGGTGCATCTTCTAAGGCCAGACATGCTGCAACCCTGCAAACAGTTGGATGCATCTTCCCACTTCATTCTCCTGGGTGGTGTACATTTTTCAGAAACATTTTCTGAAGTGTGGTACTATTCTTGGAGGCACCTTCCAAGCGTAGATCACACAAGCCCCACAATGTAGAAGTTTTTGCTGGTCTCCGGTTCAGTTTCTCCATTTTTTCTGTTTGGACTATCCAAGAAACAAGAGCTTGCTGCTCGTCAAACTCCTAAGGAAAATTTCCAGAATATCTCCTTTGACGTAAACATCTTAGTCTGCTCACATAAAACTATTCACATTTTCCCAGGTTGTGGTCATCATTAAGGACTTCTGGAGGTAGGAGTCATCCACACCTCGAAGCAGCACTATCAGGGATTGGTACCGAGGTGTCTGAGCCCTTACTGGAGAAGAATTCAACTCTCCTAGAAACTGTCTTGGACCAAGTTCTGTAGGTAGTCTTGGCGTGAGTCTACAAGTATTTCTGGACCGTTATGACATCCTGAACGATAAAGTTCCCGTCGCGCAGACAGCTATCTGGCGTCGGACCATACAGCCAGGATTGCACCGCTGATCCTCCTAGCGCCGACACACGCCTGCAAAACAAACCCTGGTCCAGGCTGGGAGCTCTAAAGTGCGGGGGGTGGGGTGGGGGAGCACCGCCGGTCACTTCAGTTTAGAGGAACGGGGCTGGAGGCTCTGGCGTGAGGCCAGCACGTAGTCCGGCAGGAACTCGGGGATAGACTCACCAACCGCGCTATTAGCGCGACGCCGCTCCGCAGCTGACTCCGCACATCCGCTAGCCTTTAGTCCACAGTCCTGTGAGGAAAGTCAGGCCGCCCTATCATTGCGAGGCTCAGACCCGAGAACGCCTGGGCCACTTCCGGCTCGCAACCCACTGGCAGGGCTCTGGCGTTTTGTTCCTCACATCCCCAAGTACCCAACCCGGCGCCACTGGTAACGTCCTTAATACAGGACCGTGCCGGATGTGGGCGGCGGAGACTCCAGCGCGGTGTGGAGGGGCCAGCGCGACGGAAAACAGCACTCAAGTACCTACCCTTGAGCCTCCCTGTCTACGTTCCCCGACTCTCTGGGTTGGATTGGTGCTTTGAGCTTCCTCGTACTGTAAGCGGCCGGTGCTACGTTGAATGAGCTGCCAATAGCCTCCGACGTAGCTCGCCATTGCAACCCATAAGCAAATTTTGTTTTTACGGGGGTCAGTCACTACCTTGACTCTTTACTGATGATGCATTTCAAAAAAGACATTTTTGACTAATTTTAATTAAGATTTAGTTGTCCTATAATCAAGATTTTAAAAGTAAATATTAGATTCATGTTCGCTGTATCTAGTACTGACCTGATTATCAAATTTGAATATTTCAATGCAATATTCTCTTTTATAGGGTTTGGGGGGGCAGTGTATGCATGTTTTAGTATTTGACCCTTAGTTTAAAAATTAAGTCATGGATTATCCATAGAACTAATAAAGTTCTGGGGCAGTATAGAACGGAGAAAACGCTGTGGTTTAGACCAAATTCTTTTCATTGAAACTCCAGGATTTCGTAACTCCCTTCTGAAAGAATTATTAAATACAAAGAAAAAGTAAAAAACGAAAGAAAAGAATTATTAAAAAGAATTTGAAAACAATGATCTCAGGTGGTGGTAAGTGGAAAACTGAAGGCAAATGTAATATTCCTTGTGGGAATTTGTTAAAGCTGCAGTAAGATTAACTTTTTGTCTGAACTATGATGCCTAGTTTTTTTTATCGAACATTATTCTAGATGAAGATATTTTGTACATGTGATTAAATCCACAATAAGTTTGCTTGAAATAAAGAAGATTGCATTCAGTAATGTGGGTGACCCTGGTCCAATCAATTAAGATTTCAGAGCAATAGCAGAGGATTTTCAGAGAAGAAATGCTGCTTCAGGACTGAAACATAGCCTACTTCTGACTTTCCAGCATGGTTTTCTACTCTGCAGACTTTGAACTTAACAGTTCTCCATAATCGCATGACTTAATGCCTTAAAATAAATCTCCATTTAAAAATGTGTATTTTCAGGACAAGGTAGTGGCATAGGGAGGTATGGATTTTAGTGAGTTCTCAACAGTACCTAGTAAATATTTGGAACAACTGTTTGGGGAGCATGTGTGACCAAACACAAACCATACACCTGTCTGGAATTGGTGGAAGGGTCAGAGAACACAGCACAATATTGTAAGTAAAGCCCGAAATCAGGAAGGTTGGCATAATTGGAGAATGAAATAACCATCTTCATCAACACAACAAATATAGTAAGGATGAAGTGATCAAAATCAAATACAAGAGTCAGGGCAAGATGGCAGACTAGGCAGGTGTGGAATTTAGTTGGAACTATAAATAGTCAGTAACTGTCTGGAACAACATCTTGTAGGATGACTGGATGCATATCATACACTGGTCTGGAATGGATAGAAGGGCAAAGATCACAGAATGGAGCTGTATATCAGGCCCCTGAATTTTGGAGGTAGCACCCCTCTCTGACTGATAGGTTGCTGGAGACATTTCCAGGTGGGAAAAAGAAGTAAACTCTTATTACTAGCAATAGAAGGTAACTCAATCAAGTTCCCATTGTGGTTTTATTTAACAGATTTAAACTGCTGAATACAAGCTCCAAGCACAGATAAACACAGAAAAGAAAGTAACCCTGAGGTTTCTCTCCTGGAAGAGAGGAAAAGGGCTGACAAGGAAGAAGAAACCCAAAACCAAAAAAAAAAATGGAGGCTCCTGGAGTCAGCTGAGTGCAGAGTAAAGCAAAATAGCTGTGCATCAGACATTGGCATTGTCAGAGAAGATGGTGCACAGCCACCCAAGTTGGGGCTGTTTGTATGTCTGGTTAACATTTGTCAGTCATCCATTGCAGAAGCAGTTTTCAGAACTTTTAATTGATCAGAATATTTCAGATAATTGGAGGATACTCAGAGTCACAGCATCCATTTGTGACACAGGAAACATCCTGATTATTGAGGGCAAAATTGCATGAAGAAGCATGATTCCTGTGAGTCACATTTCCCATTAGGTAACAAAAGAAAACTTTGCCATGTTTAATTATATTCTCTGTGGAATGAAAGCAATCTGAGAGATTTGAATAGAAAACCTAGTGAAGTGAAAAACTGCAAAGCAAACATTGAACTACTTGGGACCTATGCTCCATGAAAACAATGTTATTGAAGATCCCTATCATGGGAATGACTCCAGCTTTGAGACTGTATACCAGTGGTGTGTTAAGTGCTTCAAAGTTTTGGGAAGTCATAGTAACACTGCATTCATTCATTCTTAAGGGCCAGTGATGATTAACATCTTTATAGTGATGTTCTAGACCTTTCTATCAGTGTGTTGAAAATGTAATGTTTCATAGCTCAATGCCACAACTTTTTTCAATTGACATTTTTTATCTTAAAAAATAATTGTAAGGCAGTATGATGCTGGTTTAGTGGCAGATTTCTCACCTTCCCTGAGAGTGACCTGTGTTCAATTCCCAGTGCCTGCCCATATAAAAATAATAATAATAATAATTGTAGATGGAAATCATTGTGTTTAGTAGATGAATTAATATAAATCTTTGATTTAGACAGCTTATTGGGTATATTAATTGTCCTTGTACAAATTTACAAATTGGACCTGTTATCCTTCCCCAATTACAAAATAGTGGTACCAGTAAAGTAGAATCACAGAATATAATGTATTGTGTGTTTTGTAACAATCATTTTAATATTTATCCTTAAAATATTATCTATTGATGGTTAGCCTTCTTATATGCTTAATTATGATCTTAATAATTAATTAAAACATCACTTTTAGTTCCAAGGCAATATCTGAGCCCATTGAGACTTCTTTCTTGAGCTGATATATGTAACCTGATGGAAAAATGTTTTCTCTTTACCTAACTCCCTCTTTTCTTTCACCTATTTTAGTTTGCAAGCTACAGAATGTGAAATACCAGAAACAGAACAGATTCTAAGAAGGGGAATTTATTAAGGTGCTAGTTTACAATTTTAAGCCTGTGAAAATGTCCAAATTAAAGCAAATCTATAAAAATGACCAATCTAAGTTGTCCAGGGAAAGATATCTTGGTTCAGTAAGACTGATGATGTTCAGGGTTTCCCTCTCAACTGGAAAGGTATATGGTGAACATAGTGGCATCTACTAGTTTTCTCTCCAGGCTTCTTATTTCATGAAGCTCCCCCAGGGGAATTTTCTTCATCTCCAAAGGTCTCTGGCTATATTGGCTCTTGTTGCTCTCATGGCTCTGAACCTTTTTCCAAAATGTTTCCTCTTTTAAAGGATTCCAGTAAACTAATCAACTGAACTAATCAAGACACACCTGGAATGAATGGAGCCACATCTCCTGGGAGATAATCTAATCAAGTTTCTAGTCTACAGTGTTGAATAGGGATTAAAAGAAATAGCTGCCTCTAGAAGATGGGTCAGGATTAAAACATGGCTTTTCTAGGGCCCATAATCCTTTCAAAGTGGCACATTACCTCAGGGTCTTTTTTTTTTTTTTTTTTTTTTTTTTTAAAGGAAGGAAAGACAGAGAAGGAAGGAAGGGAGGAAGAAAGGGAAACATTTTTAAACATTTTCTTGTTTTATTATATTTTGTTTGTTTGTTTGTTTTTTACATGGGCTGGGGCCGGGAATCGAACCGGGGTCCTCCGGCACGGCAGGCAAGCACTCTTGCCCGCTGAGCCACCGCGGCCCGCCCAGGGTCTTTTATTAAATGATATACTCCCTAAATCATAGGAATTCACAATTGATTGGAAGTATTTTAGTCACACATGCCAGGATGCATATGTATGTTAAAAAGACAGGAAAGAGAATTATTTGTGGTAAAATCTTTAGCATTAATTTTAATTTTTCTTTATCTCATTTATTTCATGAGGAAATGGACTTTTTGCTTCCATTTGGGCCACTTTGCTTCTGATAATATAATTATATCTAGAAAGGACACAGCATGCTGTTTCATCTTATACTCACTTTAGGTTATTTGTGCATATACTCACTTATATGCACACATAACCTAAATGTCAAATATTATATATGGGTTTATATGGGAAAAGTAATTTAAAAAGCTGGAAAAAGAGAATTTTATTATATTGAATTAAGTAATATGTTGTGTTCATTTTATGTGTTTTGTATATAGGTAATTGCTGTGTACTTCAAAATAATTTTAATTTCAAATTCATTTGGATATATATAAGAAAATAAACTGGGGAGTACAGATACCGTGTTAAACATTAGGGACATCCAGGTCAATAGGCGGAGCCCTTGATCTTGAGACTTGCTCTTGTGAAGCTTATGAATGTAATGGAGAACCTTAGCCTACCTATAGGTATGCCTAAGAGTCACCTCCAGAGGACTCCTTTGTTGTTCAGATGTGGCTTCGCTCTCTGTAAGCCCAACTCTGCAAGTGAAAACATTGACCTCTTCCGCCCTACATGGGACATGACATCCAGAAATGAAAGCCTCCCTGGCAGCATGGAAGATAACTCCCAGGAATGAGACCATTTCTGGCACTGTGAGATCAACAATGGCATTCTGACCAAAAGGGGAAAAGAAGTGTAATAAATAAGGTTACACTTAAGGTTAAGTATAAAATTAAGTTAGTGGCTGAGAGAATTCAAATAGTGTCTAGAGACTACTCTGAAGGTCACTTTTATGCAAGCTTCAGGTAGACATTGCTCCCTATCAAACTTGACAAACCCCAACCAAAACCATTTTGGTTATTCCTAAAGAATACTTAAGGCATTATATAAGATACTACAAGTTTCCACACACCAGGGAAACTTTTCAGAAACCTGTAACTTCCTGATGGGACCCTGGACCAGATAAGTCCTGAAATGCAGAGGGACCAGCCTCTCCAGATCATCAACTAGTTCCATCCCTCTACACCATATTACCGACAGCCCCTTTCAGTGTGAAAAAGTTAGAATGGACATATCCCAAATACCCCTAAAGAATTGGAGGAAGATCAAAAGTGATGAAGAGAAGTGAAAAGAAGGTAAGATTTAACAAATGGGTTGCGTGCCGATCATTATATTAACATTTCTTTTAGTCTCTAATACCTTAGAGCAGCTAGAAGTAAAAACCTAAAATTGCAGAATTGTAACTAATGCCAAACTCTGAAATATGTTCTACAACTAATTGTTGCAATGTACTTTAAAATTTATTTGTCTACATTTTTATTGTCTGTTATTTATCACAAAGTAGAAAAAAGAGAGAAAGAGAAGTATAACACAGAAGATAGAATCTAATGATTATGATGGCTGATACATTTTGGGGTCTCCAATGTCCTGGAGCGGCTACAAGAAACAACAAAAAATCATGGAATTGTAACCCAAACCAAACTTTAAAATGTATTCTGTAACTACATATTAAAATGTGATTGTAAATTTATTGCTTTTTTGTATATATGTTATATTTTACAATAAAAAAATAAAATGAACTGAAGAGTATAAAAATACAATTGAGACATAAAAAATAAAATAAAATAAGTGAGTTTAGGGACGATACATCAAAGGCATGAAGGATATAAAGAAAACATTGGGCAGCCATAAGAAGAATCCAAAAGCTTGAAAAAAATGAATGTCATAACTTATGGGAATGAAAAGCACAATAGAAGAAATGGAAAAAAATGGAGACTTACAACAGCAGATTTAAAGAGGCAGAATAAAGGACTACCAAACTAAAGCACAGGACATAATCCTAAACAAAAAAGAATAGATAGGTAAAAGAATAAAAGAATATGACCAGGGTCATAGGGAATTAAATGACAACATGAAGCACATAAGTATATGTTTATGGGTGTCTCAAAATGAGAAAAGAAACAAAAGGGACAGAAAGAATCTGGAGGAAATTATCACTGAAAATTTCCTATCTCCTATGATAGATATAAAGAAGCACAGAATACCCCAAGCAGAATGGATCTACATAGAACCTCTCCAAGACATTTGCCAATAAGCTCTTCAAGTGCCAAAGACAAAGAGAATTCTGAAAGCAGCAAGAGGAAAGTGACCCATCATATACAAAAAAGCTTGATAAGACTTTGTGTGGATTTCTCAGCTGTAGTCTTGGAGATGAGAAAGTAATGAATGATATATTTTAAAAATTTGGAGAGAAAAACACCAACCAAGAATTCTCCATCTGGTAAGACCCTTCTTCAAAAAATGAGGGAGATTTAAAACATATTTTCCAACAGTAGTCGCTGGAAGTTTATGAATGAGAGACTGACTCCAATAAATATTAAAGAAGAAGGGCCCAGCTGCTCAGGGGAACACAGGGTGGCTGCAATGGGCTTTGCTCACCTATTGCTTGCCTAGTTGTAATGGAATGTAAGATGGTGTCACCTGAGCTATTGACAATGCAGCTGCAGGAGCTAAAGGTCTTCAAAGATGTTACTGTAGACTGCACCCAGAAAGAGTGGGCTTTGATAGACATATTCCAGAGAAAACTGTTCGGAGAAGTGATGCTGGAGAATATCAATCACCTGGTTTCAGTGAGATATCATGTCTGCAAATCAGATATGCTTTTCCAGTTGGAGCCAGGAGAGGAAGTGTGGAGAGAAGGAATAGGATTTATCCAAAACCAGAGTTGAGGCAGGAAAAGCGCCTGTAAAAAACAAGAAATGATATTTATGCAATTTAGCTATATGAAAAACAATTCTGACATCATATCATTGCCTTTATCTCACACTGCAAGGAATTTCTTTTAAAGTAATTATTGCAAGAAGATTCCACTCTCAGATTCACAGAGACTCAATATGCATTAATTCCCATGAGAAAAAACAGGTTTAAGCTCATCGCTTGAAAATATTTCATTGACCAGTTGTCTTTTAATCAACATAAACAGATTCACTTTTAATCAGTGTAAGTAGATACAATCATATGAATGTCATCAAAGTGCTAACACCTTTATTAAAAGCTCTGGCCACAGACAATGCAATGACACTCAAACAAGAGATAAATCATATGAATGTCTTCAATGTTGAAAAACTTTCATTAGATTTATTTTTACTTGGTATGACTTGAGAGATCTCACACTGGAGAGAGGCCCTGTGAATGCAATCTATGTGGAAAACCTTTAGTCAGTCTTCTCATTTTCAAAAATGAGAGACAACTCACACTGGAGAGAAACCTGCAAACACTGTACATATGAAAAAACCTTCAGAAAATATTCTCAACTTGGACAACCTGAGAAAATACACAGTAGCAAGAAATCCTGTGAATGCCATAAATGTGGGAAAGCCTTACATTTTTATTCTACCCTCAGACAACATGAGACAACTCACACTTGCAAGAAACCCTGTGAATGCCATACATGTGGGAAAGCCTTCATGATTTGTCTTCAGAAAAAATGAGAGAATTCATATTGGAGAAAATTCCCATGACTGTTATCTATATGGAAGAGCGTTGGTCAATCTTCTAGTATTCAAAGCCATGAAAGAACTCACACTAGGTAGAAAAGCTTTTGCTCACAGTTCTGCCCTCAGGTAACATGGGAGAATGCACAGAGGATAAAAGCCATAGAAGTATCATCTATCTGGGAATACCTTCATTTTTCTATCTTTAGACTATCTCAGATTTCTCAAAAATGAGAGAAAACCTATGAATATCATCGGTAGCCTCAGTCCATATTCTGTCCTTAGAAGGAGTGAGAGAGCTCACATGTGTTTCAAATATGGAAGAGATTTCAGCCATAGCTTCAACTTTTAAAAACACCAAAGAACTAACATAATAAACACTATGTTTGCCATCAATATCATAGGGATTTAGTCATCAGTACTATTTGAGTTAACATAAGGAAATTTATTCAGGAGAAAATTCATATGAATGTCATCTTCATAGCAAAACCCTTAATAGTTGGTCTGATGACATATAATATGAGATAACTCACAATATAAATCTAATGGAAGTGAAAAAGTTCTTACATACCATTCTGATATGCAATTCAGAAAAATTACATGTGAGGAATTCATGCATTCAATAGTGCATAGAATTTAAATAATCCATACTTTAAATACAATGACTGGATTCTATAGAAATTGGGGGGGGTGAAGAAATATTAAAAGGAGCACTATAGGGTGGGCCACCGTGACTCAGCAGGCAGAGTTCTCACGTGCCATGCTGGAGACCCGGGTTCACTTCCTGGTGCCTGCCCATACCAAAAAAAAAAAAAAAAAAAAAAGCAGTAAGGCATATGGGAAACGATAGGAGAGAGAGCTTTGGAGAGGAGTGTAGTAGAAATGAAGATGATCATTAAGGGTAAAAAGAAAAAAATATAAAACAAAATACATGTATTAGTTTGCTAAAGCTACCAGAATGGAATGACTTTTTAAAAGGGAATTTAATGATTTATGAGTTTATGTTCTAACATCATAAATATATTCAAACTAAGGTATCCAGAGAAAGATATCTTGACTCAAAAAAGGCTGATCTGGGAATGCATGTGACTGAGATCTGCTGTCCTTGTTCCCACTTCATTACATCTAATTTCTGATGCCAGTGATTTCCTCTCTCAGCATCTGTGGCCTTTCACTTAGTTCCTATGGGACACAACTGTAAGTTCTGGCTTGCTTACCATATCATAGGGAGACACATTGTGATGTCTGCTGGGGTCTACCTATGTTTAAGCATCTGCTTTCTCTGTCAGTACTCCAGGCATCTTCACATATCCAAGTCTCTGTCAGCTCTTGAAGCAACTCTTCACCAAGCATCTGCATTTCCAAATGTCTCTGTCTTTGTCTGCAACTGAGATTTCTTCAAAATATTTCCCCTTTTAAATGGCTGTAGTAAACTAGTCATGATACACCTTGAATAGGTGGAGTCACATCTCCATCTAATCAGAATGTGATATCCACATTTGGGCATGCCACATCTTTGTGGAGATAATCTAATAAAAAGTTTCGCCTTACATTACCGAGTCAGGATGAAAAGAAATGGCTGACCCTATAAGATTGGATCAGGATTAAAACATGACTTTTCTGGGGTACACAATAGATTCAAACTACACATCCTATACAATCCAAAAGACAAACTGGTGAAAGAAAGTACTGCATTTACAGTAATAACATTAAATTTAATGGATTAACATAGACTTTAAGTATAAAGGAATTTAAAGTGACAAAGAACACTAAGGATTTTTAAAAAGGAACAACTTAACAAGAAGACATAATAATCATAAATATTTATGCCCCAAAATACAGGAGACAAACACTGAGAATACTGAAGGGAGAAGTAGACACTTCTACAATAATAATTGGAGCCTTCAATACACCACTCTCATCTCTGGTTAGAACATCTAGACAAGGGATCAATAAGAAAACAAAGATTTTTAAAAATACAATAAATGAACAAGACTTAACAGACACAGAACATCGCACCCACAGCAGTAGAGTACACATTTCTTAAGTACTTATGGATCATTCTCAAGGGTTGATTATATGTTAAGGCACAAATACATTTAAAGTCTCAATACATTTTAAAAAATTGAAATTATACAAAACACTTTCTCAGGTCATGATGGAATGAAGTTAGAAATCAATAATAGAGAACTAGAAAATTCACAAAATATGGAGGCAAAACAAAAAATTCTTAAATGACCAGTAGTTTAAGAAAGAAATTACAAAGAAATCAGTAAATGTCTCAAGGAAAATGAAAATGGAAACAGCATATCAAAACTTATGGGATACAAGATGTGGTGCTGAAAGGGAAACTTCCTGCCCAAAATGCCTATGTTAAAAAAGAATCAAAATTGAGGAATTAACTATATGCTGAGAGGAACTAGAGAAAGAAGAGCAGAACTAAACCAAAATTTAAAAAATGAGATAAATTGCAAAGATTCAAGCAAAAATGAATGAATTTGAGAACATAAAGACAATAGAATAAAAAAAAAAGTTAATTCTTTAAGAAAATCAATAAAATAAAGGAACCCTTAGCTATGTTGACCAAAAATAAGAGAGAGGATGCAAATAAATTAAATAAAAAATGGGAGGGGGGACATAATGAATGATTGAACAGAAATAAAGAGATAATGAGGGTATATCGCAAGCAACTATCCTAATAATCTAGGCAATGTAGATGAAATGGAAAATTTTGTAGAAAAGCATGAACAACAGATAGTGACTCAAGAAGGAATAGACAACTTCTAAAATCAATCAGAAATAGATTCAATCAACCGTCAAGAAGCTTCCAGAAAAGAAAAATCCGGACCAGTTACCTTCATTTGTGAACTCTAACAAGTATTCAGGAAAGAATTAGTGGCAATCCTGCTCAAACTCTTCAAAACAAATTGAAGAGGAGGGAAAGCTAGCTAATTAATTCTGTGAAGTCAATACACATTCATACCAAAGCCAGATAAGATTACTACAAGAAAAGAAAATTGTAGACCAATCTCTTTAAAGAATACATAAGAAAAATCCTCAACAAAATACTCACAAGTCAAATCCAGGATAATATTAAAAGAATTATACATTTTGATCAATTTGTTTTATTTCAGATATGCAGGGAGGGTTCAGCAGAAGAAAGTAAATTAATGTAACATAATAGCAACAAGTCAAAGCTGAAAAATCACGTGATCATCTAGATTGATACAGAAAAGGCATTTGACATAATTCAACATTTGTTCTTGATGAGAACACTTCAAAGTATAGAAATAGAAGGGGATGTCCTCAACATGGAAAAGGGAATATATGGAAAACCTGCACCTAATATCATACTCAATGGGTAAAGATTGAAAACTTTCCCTTTAAGATTAGAAAAAGATAAGTGTGCCCACTGTAGACGTTGCTTTTCAATATTGTGCTATAAGCTCTATCTAGGGCAATTATATAAGGAAAGTGAAATAAAAGGTATTCAAATTGTAAATGAAGAAGTAAAATATTCACTGATTGGAGAGGACAAGATGCTATATGTTAATAATCCAGGAAAGCCTATAGGAAAGCTACTAGAGCTAATAAATGAGTACAGCAGAGTGACTGGGTACAAGATCAACATCCCCAAATCATTAGTGTTTCTATACACTAATAATGAGTAATCTGAGGAGGAAATTCAAAAAAATTTCTATTTACAATAACAACCAAAAGAATAAAATATTTAGGAAAAAGTTTAAGCAAGGCCACAAAAGACTTATATTCAGAAAACTTTAAGAAATTGCTAAAACAAATGAAAGAAAGCCTAAATGAATGGAAGAACATACTATGCTCATGGACTGAAGGACTAATTTAGTTACAAAGCCAGTTCTACCCAAATTATAGATTCACTGCAATCCCAATTAAAACCTCAACAACTTACTTTGCAGAAATGGAAAAACCAAAAAGCAAAACTTATTTGGAAGGGCAGTGCACTGTTTTGAATCTGTTGTGAACCCCCACAAAAGGCAAGTTCTTTAATTTTCATTCAATATTGCTGGATGAGAGCTTTTTGATTGTTTCCATGGAGATGTGTGTCCAACTGTTCAAGGTGAGGTTGCCTCTTGGAGCCCTTTAGAGGGAACCATTTTGGAAAAAACATTACAGCCACCATAACTGATAGAACTAACAGAGTAACAGAACCCCAGGGAAGCCACTGAACAGAAAACTGACAGAACTTCCCATGAGCCTTTCCAGCTGATGGAGAAACCCAAATGTCATCATCCTTCTTGAACCAAGGAATCTTTCCCTGAATGCCTTAGATTGGACATTTTTATAGACTTGCATTAATTTGGACATTTCCACAGTCTAAGAAATGTAAATTTGCAACTTAATAAATTCCTCTTTTTAAAAGCTGTTCCAGCACAATGCCATTCCAAATGTACATCACATTCCAGCAGTTTGCAAGCTAAAACAGGCAAGGTGTCTGAGTAGCAAAAAAATATTTTGAGGAAGAGAAATGAAGTGGGAGGTCTCATACTACATGAAGATTACAAAGTTACACTGACCAAAATAGCACGGTACTGGCATAAACATAGATAATGATCATTAGAATTGAATTGAGTGTTCACAAATATACCATATCATCTATGGACAATTGATCTTTAATAAGGTTGTCAGGCCAACACAACTGGGCCAGAGCAGCATCTTCAATAAATGGTATTTGGATTTATTGGATCCAAACTGGATACCCATATCCAAAGAAATGAAAGAAGGCCCTTATCTCACACCTCATGCAAAAATTAACTCAAAATGCATCAGACACCCCAGCAATAGAGATAAGGCCACAAATCTTTTATCAAAAATGTATGGAGATGTCTTAAAGGTAGTATTATAAGGGTGGTTTCCTAGACCATATACCCAAAATGTGAGCAATGAAAGAATAAAGAGATAAATGGGACCTCCTCAAAATTGAACACTTTTTTTTTTTTTGCAACAAAAGACTTTGTCAAGAACCTACAATATTGAGATGGGTCTCTGGACTAAAAGAGTCCTGAAACCTAGAGGGTCCAGCCTCTCCAGAACATCAGAAAATTACATCTCCCTCCTCCATAAAGAGAGGGATAGAAAGATCAAGGATGATGGTGAAATCATGCAGAGAAAATAGGATTTAACAAATGAGTATGATTGCTGAATCATTAATGCTGAATCATTAAATTTATATCACTTTTAGTCTCCAGTATCCTAGAGCAGCTAGAAGTAAAAACCTAAAATCGTGGGAGTGTAACCCTTGCCAAACTCAGAAATGTGTTCTACAACTAATTGTGGTGCTGTGCTTTGAAATGTATTGCTTTTTTTTGTATATATGTGCTTTTTTTGGTATATATATATATTGCTTTTTTTTGTATATAGGGGAAAAAAAAGATTGTGATGATAAAGAAGTATTTAAGCCCTCTAGCTTCCCATATTCTGGAGCAGCTAGAAGGAAAAATATGGTAGCCCATGACAAACTCTGGGATCTGTTCTGTAACTAGCTGTTGAAGAGTACTCTGAAAACTATTGCTCTTTTCTTTCTTTGCTTTGTATATATATATATATATATATATATATATATATATATATATATATATATATACATATATACATATACATATATATATGTGTGTGTGTGTGTGTGTGTGTATGTGTGTGTGTGTGTGTGTGTGTATATATATATGTATATATATATATATATATATATACAAATGTATATACAATAAAAAAAAGGCTATTTAGAATACCGAGTAGAGATATGAATGAAGCTGATGGGACTAAGGTATATCAGAAGACTGGGCAAAGGATGATATCATCCATATCTTAAAACTTCAACTTCTGTGTGAGACTAGAGGGAGAGATATTTATTTGGTTAAAAATTTATATTTTGGATAGGGCATTTCATAATTTGATTTGTATGGTCAGTTTAGTTGAACACCGTAAATACAGGGAACCTTGAATATGGCCTGAGATTTTGCTGGTTTGTCAGGTTAGTGTAGTGCCCCAATAAATCCCCGAGTGATTTGGAGAGTGAATAAAGAAACATTTGCAGGGTCCCTTAGGGAAATGGGGATAAAGGGAGAAGATTCACCTTTACTATTTGGAGAATTTCTAATACTCTCACAAGGAGTGGGCACAACCAAGTCAATAGGCCAAGTTTCCAATCTTGGGGCTCACCAATATGAAGCTTATTCTGGCAAAGGATAGGCTAAGTCTACTTAAAATTAGGTCTACTAATAATTAGTTACCCCCAGAGAACTTCTTTTATAGCTCAGATTGGCCTCTCTAAACCAACACAGCTAGGGAACCCATCTCCCTCCACTGCTATGCGGGACATGACTCCCAGGAGTATGAATCTCCCAGGCAGCATGAGACAGAAATCCTAGGATGAGCTGGGACACAGCATGAAGGGACTGAGAAAGCCTTCTTGACCAAAAGAGAGAAATGAGAAATGAGACAAAATAAAGTGTCAGTGGCTGAGAGATTTCAAACAGAGTCCAGAGGTTATCCTGGAGGTTATTCTTATGTATTATATTGGTATCCCTTTTCAGTTTATGGTGTACTTAAGTGGCTAAGGGGAAGTACCTGAAACTGTGGAGCTGTGCTCCATAGCTTTGTTTCTTGAAGATGATGCAGAGTTTTCAGTATGACTGTGTGATTTTGAAAAGTTTATGTTTGATGTTCGCTTTATCTAGGGTGTGGACAGATGAGTAAAATGCATGAATAGGAAACCAAATAATAGGGGGGAAAGGTTAAAATATATTGAGTACATGAAAGTACTAGTGGTCAATGAGAGGGAGGGGCAAGGGGTAAGGCATGTATGAGTTTTTTCATTTCTTTGTCTGGAGTGATGCAAATGTTCTAAAGAATTATCATGATAATGGAATATACAACTATGTATACATAGTTGTGTACACTGAATTGTACTCCATATATGGAATGTTTATATGTTAAGAATGTTTGTGCTTATATGTTGTTTTGTAAATAAACATAATTAAAAACAGAGATTTTTGTCAGGAAAGTAAAAAGCCACTCTATGCACTGAGAAACAATAGTTGGAAACCACATATCAGATTAGTGTTTAATATCAAGAATATATATAGCAATTCTACAACTCAACAGCAAAAAGACAAACAACCCAATCTAAAAATGGGCAAAGAAATGGACATTTTTCAGAAGAGAAAAAACAAATGGCTAAAAAACATATGAAAAGATGTTCAAACTCACTGGCCATTAAGGAAATGCAAATAAAAGCCACAATAATATATCCTCTCTCACCTACTATCATGGCCATAACAACAACAAAAAAATGCACAGAAAACGGTAAGTGCTGGAGAACATGTGGAGAGAGGGGCACACACATGAACTGTTGATGGGAATAGAGAATGGTTGAACCACTTTGGAAGGCAGTTGGCAATCCATCTGGAAGCTAAGTGTAGAATTTCCATATAATCCAGCAGTCCCATTACTAGGAATATATTCAGAGGAACTGACCACTAGGACACAAATGGACATTCGCACACTGATGTGTATAGTGGTAGTATTCATGATTGCCAATAAATGGAAACAGCCCAAATGCCCATCAATAGCCAAGTGGCTAAACAATCTGTAATAGATACATACAATGGAATATTTATATAGCTGTAAGAAAAAGTCATGAAGCATGTAACAACATGGATGAATCTTGAGGACATTTTGCTGAATTAAATTATTCTGAAACAAAAGGAAAAATACTGTATGGTCTCACCAATATGAACCAACATTAATGAGTAATCTGAGAGTTAAAGTAGAGAATGCAGGTTTAATGAAATAGAAAGAGGATAGAGATTAATGGACATTTGGTTTACACAATGATATTTATGGTACCAGTTTGCAATGAATGGAAATGGCCAAAAAGTACATAGACTGAAGAATGTAAGGGAGAACTGTAGCATATACATACTATGGATTTTTGAGGGACTGCAAGAAGGAATGAGGTTGTGAGGAATGCAACAAGGTGAATGAAACTTGAGGATGGTATTTTGAGTGAAACAAGCCATAAATGAAAAGAAAAATATCATATCACTAATATAGATTAACTATGATGTATAAACTCTGAGAATTGAATTTGATAGCATAGATTATCAGGTGAAGACCTATAATAAATGTTCCTAGGTTGTAAGCTCTTACAGTATTCAAAATCTATTCTGGATTGTAACTGTGATTACTAAATTCTGAGGTGCTCTGTTTTTGGTTGTTTATATATATATATATATATATATATATATAACCTGGTCATTCCCTGGAACTTTGTGTATCTGAGTGACACCTGGCACTCACTGCTAGAGTCCTGCAGCTACAAAAGTCAGCAGAACCTGATATAGCAATTGTTATAGACAGTTATAAACAATGAAATAGTGATCAAATTTCAATTAAAGAAATGAAAGAGACTGACCTGGTTAAGACTAAAGTAAATCAGACTAAAGGGTAAGGGATGATATTGCCTGTTTTAGAATTTCAATTTCTGTGGGAGAGCAAAGGAAGAAATGTTTATTTGATGCAAAAACTATATTTTCTTTAGCACACTGTGTGACTTAATTTGAATAGTCAGCTTATTTGAAGACCTTAATTACATGGAACATTAAATAGGGAATGAGATCTTACTGCTTTGTACAGGATGGTGGAATACCAAATGAATCCCCAAATCATCCTTGCAGAGGATAAAACATATTTGAAAGAAGTTCTCTGGGGGGATTGGGGGAAAAGGTGGAAATAATAAACTTCCCCACCTGAGGAAGGCCTGATACTTTGGCAAGGATTGGGGATTGCCAATTTGATGACCAGGCCCTCAACATTGGGGCTTGCCCTTATGCAACTTATTCCTTCACAGGAAAAGACATACCTACTTATGATTATGTCTGAGTCACCCCAAAGAACCTCTTTTGTTGCTCAGATGTAGCATCTCTCTCTAAACTAACTATGCAGGGCAACTCACTGCCCTTCACTACTCCCAGAGTTGTAAAGGGAAAAGTTATATGTAAGAGATAGATAACGGGGCATAGTTAATGGGAGGTTTGGGTTTTCTATTTGGTGAGGGTGTATTTATTGGTTAGTTTACTCTTGGGAGCAATGAAAATTGTCTAAAATTGAGAGTGTTGACATTGACTGTTGATTTGAACATTATGCACGATGCCCAGTGGATGAAGGTGACTGAAGAATACGATGACCAAAAAGTAGAATGGTGAATTGTGGTATATAATATGAATGAATATTGTAGCTGTTACAGGAAGGAAGTAAGTTGTGAGGCATACAACATTGTGAATGAACATGTGGGACATTATGTGATGCAAAATAAGCCAGAAACAAAACAGCAAATATTGTATGGTCTTATTTAAGAAAACTTATAAGGAAATTGGGAACTAGATTGTAAGCTCTTATAGCTGCCACATTTAGCCCAGAGATGTTAATTGCTGTTTCTAGATTTTGAAAGGCTGCACTATATATGTATAAACTGGTTTTTCTATACCTTTGGGTACCTGTGTGACACCTAAGACTCAGAATTGGAGTACTGCAGGTCTAAAGTCAGCATTGCCACATAAGACAAATGCTAAAGAAATTGAAAAAGAGATCAGCCTTCAATTAGAAATAAGGAAGAGCCTAATCAGGTTGAGACTAAGTTAAATCATAAGGGGCAAGAAGGAGACATTGCCTGTATTTTAGAACTTCTACCTCTATATGAGACCACAGAAAGAGGGGTTTATTTTGTCCAAACTCTAAATTTTCTGTACCACATATTCTAACTCAGTATGTCTGGATAGATCATTTAAATGACCCAAACACAGGTAGCCCAGAATGTGAATGAGGGTTTATAATGCTGCAAATTAAGACAATACTGGATACAATCCCAGAGTATGTTGTGCAGTTAATGAAAAAGTGTTGGCAAAATTCTTTGAGGGACAGGAAAAAATATGGAATTATTAAATTTTGCTACCAGGAAATTCCCTAATATATCAAACATTATGGACTAGTAAATCAAAAAATCAAGCCCTTGATATTTAAAAAAAACATTTTTATTGAGAAATATCTACACAAGTCTGGTCCAACCATATTATACAATCAAGGCTGACAACGTCATCACAAGGTTGTGCATTCATCACCATGACCATTTTTAGAACATTTGCATCACTCCAGAGAAAAGATAGGAAAAAAACTCATACATCCCATATTGCTTACCCCTCCTCTCATTGACCAACAGTATTTCAGTCTACTCAGTTTTTACCTTTTACCCCATCTATTATTTATTTACCTTTATTCTTTTTTTTTTTTTTACTAAATCAGACTACAGTAAAGGATGATATTGTCTTTTTAAAACTTCAACCTCTATGGGAGAGCAAAGGAAGAAATGTTTATTTCATGCAAAATTTATATTTTACTTATTGTTCTATACTTTGATAAAAGGAGCATCAGGCTCCCTTAGTAAGGTTTTAACAATCACACAGTCACAGTGTAAAAGCTATATAGTTATACAGTATTTGTAACACAGTCCAACACTTTCAGGTACTTCCCTCCAGCCGCTCCAACACACCATAAATTTAAAAGGGATATCTATATAATGTATAAGAATAACCTCTAGGATAATCTCCCAACTCTGAAACCTCTAAACCACTGAGACTTTATTTATCTTACTTCACCCTTCCCCCTTTTGGTTAAGAAGGCTTTCTCATTCCCGTGATGCTGGCTCCCAGCTCATTCCCAGGAAGCAGGCCCCAAGTTGCCAGGGGGACTTAAACCCCTGGGGGGCAAGGCAGTGAGTTCAGCTGCCAAATTAATTTAGAGAGATGCCATATCTGATCAACAAAAGAAAAGAACTTGCTCTTGAGGCTTGCTCTTGTGAAGCTTATTTCTGTAACAGAGAATTAATTAATTAATTGATTGATTAATTAATTAAGCCTACCTATACTTATGCTTCCAGGGGCCTTTTTTGTTGTTGTTCAGATGTGGCCCCTCTCTCTCTCTCTCTAAGCCCAACTCTGCAAGTGAAATTATTACCTCCCCCACCCCTGAGATGGAGCATGATGTCCAGGGTTGAAAGTTTTCCTAGCAATGTGGAATGCCTCTCAGGGTTGAGCCTGGCCCTGGCACCATGGGACTGGCAGTGTCTACCTCACCAAAAGGTGGAAAAGGATTGTAACAAGGTATCAGCATCCAAGAGAATGAGTTGAGAGGCTACTCTGGAAGCTACCCATGTGCAAGCTTCAGCTACATATTGTTACTCATTATGGGTTTGCCAAACTCCAACCAAAACCATTCCTGACAATCGTAAAGAATACTGAGGGCTCTAGGTGAGATTCTACAAATGTCCCATGAGCTATGATTACTTTCCAGCAACCTACAACTTCCCGATGGGTTCCTAGGGCTGATAAGTTCTGAAACCCAGAGATGCCACCCTCTCCAGAACACCAACTAGTTCCATCCCCTTATCCACAGCACTTTCCAACATTAAAAAGAAAGGGCAAATCCCATATACCCCTAAAGATTGGGAGAAAGACCAAAGGATAAGGTGGAGTTGTAAAAGAGAAGATAGGAATAAACACAGGAGTATGGCTTCTGAGTCATATTAATATTTCATTAAGTCTCTAGTGTCTTGGAGCAGTTAGGAGAAACCTAAAATTGTGGAATTATAACCCAAACCAAACTCTGAAATCTGTTCTATAACTAATTGTGGTGTGCTTTGAAATTTATTGTTTTTTTTAATATGAGTTTTTTTCACAATAAAAAAATAAAGTCAGTTGAGAAATTATTTCAGGGATGCTGGTTTGGGAGGGAAATTATTCTGTCCTCTCACTGGCATAAATGAAATCTTTTTTTCCATAGCCCATTGGGTATATCTATGTATCTGAACCATATCAAATGATGAAACTAGGCTTGGGACGCCCCATCTACAATTCATGTTTAAAAATCTCTTAAAGATCTTCTCAATTAGTTTTGTCTCTCCAAATTTTAATATGACCAGCATTCATGTGAATTAATTTTTAAAGGTCTGTTTATCCCAGATTATCAGTGTGAATGATAGGATTGAATTCTTTTGCAAAACCCACTGACTTTTTAGCAGGATTTGGGAAATCTTATCACTTTAGAAGTGGGGGGGGGGTGGCTAAGTTAAAATATGAAGTAGAAAAATAGGGAAGATTTAAAGGAGGGTTAGGACAGTCAGGAGACAGGAGTTCTGGATAATTTTTCAAGCTTGACAGTTAACTTAGATAAGATTTTATTGGTCTTTGTTAATTTGTATCTGTTTCTTGAAGAGAGAGAATTTTAGAATTTTTAAAGGTCTGTTTATCCCAGATTATCAGTGTGAATGATAGGATTGAATCCTATAGTTCAATTGAATCCTATATATTGAATTAGTATAACTAATTTTAGAATTAGTTATACTTTGGAAGATTCCAGATACCAATTAGAGTATTTCATTCAGTTCACTTAGTTTTACAGCTTCTGTTTTGCAACTGAGTGCACAAATGTACAAATAAGATATTCCCATTGTGGCCAGTGTAATTTAAGAATTTCTCTTGTGCAGCACAGTACAGTTTTAGGAGGGGGAGGACCATAACTTTTGACATGAAACCAGCTCATGTGCTAGATGGCAGTGCACACTTTTAAGTTTTTAGTTGGATTGGAACTTATTCTTTCAATTAGATCTGCTTGGGAGCAGGTCTAAAGCCTAAATCTGAGAGGAACTGTAACTGAGAAATTAGGATTTAAGAGACAATTTTGGTTGCAGAATCATTATATAGACACTTCTTTCTGTTTTCTATTATATTATAGTAGGCAGAGGGAAATATTTGAAATCTTTGAACTGTAATCCAGCTGCTTGATCTCTGATAATATGGTGTAGCCCTTATTTTGTGCTTTTGTTATTGTAAAAAACTTGTGACTTTCACTTGAACACATTTATCCAGTTTTTTTACTTTAGAGTTTGTCATAATTAAAAACAGGCATAATGTTTATTAATGAAGGGTTTGGATCAGTCCAGAACTAATTTATCACAAGTTCAAAGTTAGTGACAACTGAAACCAGATCTAATCAAAATGGGTCCACCTGACAAGCAAAGGAGCTTGGACTTTAACCTGTTATCACCCAAACCTCACTATAACAAAAGAGGATCATGCTCATCATCATATTAAGGCTGCCATCGTCTTATACACATTCTGTGACCAAGCATATAATCAATTGGCATATGATCAAAAATTAGATAACCTCTAATTCCTTCATATGGGGCAACAATGCTCATTATTGTAAAATCTGATCATCTTTTAATGCTATAAAACTATGAAAATTACTGCAGTTCAGGGAAGACAGATCTTTGGGTTGCTAGGCCACCTGATCTACTATGCACCTAACAATAAACTCTTTCTCTCTTTGAAATGCTGGAGGATTTTTGGTAGTTTTATTTGAGTGCATCAGGGAAAATAATCCATTGCCTTTGTCCAGTAATAATTTGGCAAACTCTCTGAAGGGATGATGCCCAAGGCTCCGGAACCCCAGTAGAGTGGATGAGCATGGTAACCAGCCTTTCTGCAGCCACTGAACTGAATTTAGGCTACAGGCTCTGCAACTGGAGTTTCTCTGTTTTGCTGGCACTCCAGACTTTTGGCACCTTAAACAGCTTCAAAGAGAGAAAACATTTCCAGTTCTATGTTTGAATATCTGACTGGGTAAGTGGGCCATCAAGCAAAAGTGGGTTGAAGAGTAAATATGGTGTTCTGAATCTCTTTGGCCCTGGCCTCTGCTTCCAGAGTGATCCCATTTTCTCAAATCTCTACATCTTTCTGTTTTCTGGGTACTGGGCTGTAAGGATTTTGAAGTGGTGACCTAATTGTAGCTGTTGAGTATACTCCTGGAAATTGTTGAGTATTCCAACAATTAATTTGTATTTAATTAAATTAAGTAGGCCTTTTTAAGTGCTAGCTGGTTTGTTCACTAGTACAGTAAGAGTTTTATGCTTAATTGTTAATAAATGTGTAGAGCATTTAGTGCCTATTTGATTGTTGTTGGTAAGTATGATCTAGTTACTAATTGGCATGTTACTTAAACATAATGTGTTAAGTGTTTGTTTATATTTGTTACTGGTGTCCTACTGCATTTGTTCCTAATGGATAAAGGAAATTCTTTGAAAAGGGAGCTTGTGGGGTATATTGAAAAACTGGAAAACTTTTAATTATAAATCTGTAAGGAAAAGGTTGATTTCTGTAACATAACTTGGCCTTGTGCTGGTTTGAAACTGTCATGTACCCCAGAAAAGCCACGTTCTTTAATCCTCATTCAATATTGCTGGGTATGGTCTTTTTAATTGTTTCCATGGAGATGTGACTCACTCAGTTGTGGGTGGTACCTTTTTGATTAGATGGTTTCCATGGAGATGTGTCTCAACCATTCAAGGTGAGGTTGCTTACTGGAGCCCTTTAAGAGGGAACCATTTTGGCTAAAGCTTTAGAGCCAACAGAGCACACACACTACAGACCTTTGGAGATGTATAAGGAAAATACCCCCCAGGTAGCCTTATGAAATGAGGAAAGAAAGCTAGCAAACACGCCATGTGTGCATTCCCAGTTGAAAGAATGGCATCAGCATTTCTTGAGTGAAGGTAACCTCCTATTGGTGCCTTAATTTGGACATTCTCATAGCCTTAGATCTGTAAGTGGAAACCTAATAAATTTCTTTTTTAAACGCCATTCCATTTCTGATATATTGCATTCTGAAAGCTTTAGCAAACCAATACAGACTGCAATATTATGTAAAAATGAAAAACACTACCATTGCAGTTAAAGTTAAAAATAGTAGTTAAAATTAATATGCAAAAAGGCATAAATGATGAGATAATGTGTATTCTATGCTTTATTTGGCCTTTTCAAAAATATTTCTGTGCTTCTGTTTCTTGCATAACTAACTCTCTATTTGTATCCTTCTGGATTTTCAATGTATAATCTCATACCTTTTAATGGTAATAGCAAGTTGACAGTTCTTAAGACCTCTGTTTAAATTTCTTAAAAATAAATAGCTTCTTTATATAAATATGTGAATTGGAACTCCTGAAATAAAAAGTAAAAAAGAACCAATTCTCTGAGCAGAAAGTCATAAGCCTTTGTTTTGTAATTACTGCAAACAAATAGTAATTACTGTAAATTACTGTAAACCTGGACATTGGAAGGAAGCTAAAGCAGGATAGAATAGAACACATGCAGGTTGCTGATTTTCTCTCCAGCTTTGAAAAGATTAGCAGACAACTGCAAGTTCCATTTCTCTTTTCTCCCAAAGGGACTAATGCAAATTGCAAAATTCAGCCGCAAATTTCCTGGGACAAAATTTTCCCCCAAAGTCCCCAAATCAAAACCATAAAAGCTTGTAAAATCATAGGCTTGAAGCAAACTTCTAGGTAATAACAAAAAGCCTGGACTTGTAAGGATTGTTAAACAGCTGCCTGGAGATGAATTTTGGATACATGTCAGGCTGACCGCAAGCATTAGTAGTTATTTCTTCCTGAGACACTGCTAGCCCTGTAAGTACCTGGTAAATACAAACCTTGTTAGCCCCTATTGTCCAAAGAATTACTATGGGAAGCTGCTCAAAGAAGACACCTAGTATTCAAAGGTCACTATAGAAACTTGCCACCAGTAAAATTTTCCAATAAAATGAGTGAATTCACTCCACTCAGTTTATGTGTCTTTCCCTTAGGCATGAATGCATTAACCTTAATGTGTATTCTTTCTCTTCAATATACTTTATTATTCCTACTGGACCTCTTGTCTCAAAATTCATTTAGTGTCAAGAATAATAATCCTGGAATGGGGCTCAGCTGGTACCATTGTCAGCACGTACTAGATACACATTCCAGTAAGCCAGCCAAGAGGGGATTCCAAAAGACTCTGGGACAGCATCTTCCTTTTAAGACAACACCCCTCACTTCTTATCTTCCTCTTATTTGCATCTATTTCACTTATATGTGCTTTCTTCATTGTCTTTAGTGTACCAGTCAGTGCTTGATTCACTCTACAATTTATACATTAACTCTCCTACCATCTTGGCTTTACTGTCTATGGTTCCTGACTCAAAATGGAGACACATAAGGAATCTCTGTATCTTCTTTCCTTCTCTTTTTCCCATCATCCCTGCTCCCAACTCAGTGTCTTTTTCTCTGGCTTTTTTTTTGCTGTTCAGTCTTTTCCCCAGCTTTCTTATCAGTTTGTTAACTTTCCTTACCAGGTGGCTGGGAATAGTTTTCCTTTGCCCTACCCAAAACTGTTTCCTCACTGTCTCTTGCTTCAAATCTTCTTTGCAGTTTGCCTCTCAGCCACACTAAACAAGCCCCTCTGTTTTCCCTGAACCTCGTCCATCCTACTCCCTAAGGAAAAATCAGGTATAGGCCAAAAAAACCTCCACCTATGCAGTTTCTTTGCCTATAATGGTTCCTTGTTGTAACCCTAAAGAACAGGTTTCACAGAATGCCCTGGGCTTCTCACTAAAGTCCAGTCTGAGTGAGATTTTGAGACAGGTCCAGATACGCTGGCACTTAGTGTCCTATCACCCCACCTTAATAAATGACTCTAGATTGTCCTTCACTTTTGGCCATTCTAACAGACTCTCTCTGTCCCATCACATCTCTCACACATCCTCCTTTGCAGGTAATCTAGAAGCTGCTCACACATATGCAACCCCTCATTAGCCTACTACCACTCCTCCCTGACTGCAAGAAAAAGGAGTAGAGATTAAATGCAGTGCTGCCAAGGTGAAAGAACCAGCAGGACAAAACTCTGAATCTTGCTCAAAGGCCCTGGGGTGAGAAATGTAGCTCACCAGCCCTCTAGGTCCAGCTCAGAGCCACTGGGGAGAGAAATCATTCTCAGCAACCATTTGGATCTTGCTTAGATGTGCAAGGATGAGAAATCTATCTCTTCAGCTCCCTAAGTCCAGCTCAGAGTGACGGTGGTGACAAGTCTATTTCAATAGCCCTGCAGGTCCAGCACAAGCTCACAAGCACCATGGGGTCAGCACCAGTCCTCTGGGCCAGTGCTTAGCTCACTGGCCTTCTGGGTCCCCCTTAGAGGCACCAGAATAAGAAATTTGGCACATCATTGGGTTCAGCTCACAAAAACTGAGGTAAGAAATTTAGCTCAACATCCCTCTGACTCCAGCTCAGATGAACCAGGGTGAGAAATCTAGCCCACTGGCCCTCTGATCCCAGTTCAGAGCTACTGAGGTAAAAAAAAAAAAATCTTGAAATCTACCTCACCAAACCTCTCAGTCCAGCTCAGAAAAGCTGGGTAAGAAATTATCTCACCAGGCTACTTGACCTGCTCAGAGCCATTGGAGTGAGAAATGTGGCTCTTTAGCTTTCTTGGTCCAGCCCAGAACTCTTGGAGTGAGAAATATCACTCAAAACCCTCTGCAAGAAATCTTGCTTACCAGTCCTCAAGATCCAGCTCAGAGCTGCGGGGTAAGTACTCTACTCACCAGCCCTCTGGGTCTACTTCCTGGACTTCAGCTTATCAGCCCTGTGAGTCCATCTTAGAGCTTCTGGAGTGAAAAATCTAGCTCAATACCCCTCTATCCAGCTTAGGGGTATGAGTGTGAGAAATCTATCACAACTTAACTGGATCCAGCCCAGAGCTGTGGGGATAAGAATCATATTTCACCAGCCCTCTAGATCCTGCTCAGAGCACTGGGCTGAAGAAACCTAGCTCACCAGTCTTCTGGGTCCAGATCAGAACACCATGAGAAGAAACCTAGCTCACCATCCCTCTGGGTTCAGCTCAGATATGTCAGAGCATAAAACCACTCTACCCATCCCACTGAGTCCACCTCAGATTACTAGGGTAAGCAATGGAACTCACCAGCCCTCTGTACCCAGCTCAAAACCATTAGCCTGAGATATTAGCTTGCCAACCCTCTCAGTCCAGTTCAGATATGTCTACATATGAAACTTAGTTATCTGTCCTCTGGATCCAGCTCAATATTGCCCAGGTGAGAAATCTAGCTCTCAGCCCCTGGGTCAAGTGCAGAGCTATTGACATGAAAAATCCAGCTCACCAGACCTCTGGGTCCAATTCAGATATGTCAGGTTAAGAAATCTAGCTCTCCAACCCTCTGCATCCAGCTTAGATCTGTCAGTATGAGAAATCTAGCACAGCAGCCCTCTGGGTCCAGTTCAATTAGAGCTGCCAAGGTGAGAAATCCTGCTCACCAACCCTCTTTGTCTAGCTCAGAACCACTGAAATAAGAAATTTAGCTCACTAGCCCTCCAAATCCTGCCTAGAGCCACTTGGACAAAAAGTCTGGCTCACCAGATGCAAAAATGCTCAGCTGGCTCAAAGGGTGGGTATCCCTGTATCTCTTGGCTTTACAGAATATAGGCTGTGCATTCAGCATTCCAAGTAATAGCCCCTGGGCCTGCATACATGAAGAGGGTATATTTCTCATAAGAGTAAGTAAGTTCCCAATAGCTCTATGTTTCTGTGCTACAGCACTATGCATACATCTGATGCTGGAAACTACACCCACTGCAACACTCCAAATCTCTAGCCTGTAAGTGATGCCCAGTCAGAGGCTCTGGAAAGACATGACTTCATCTCACCACCTTTTGCCTGCCCCAGGTGACTGGAAGAGCATGGGATTTGGAGCAGAACTAAGCCCCAGCTTTTCACACTAGTGGTGAACTGGAGTCAGCTTTGTTAATTTCCTCCTCTTCTCCAGTGTCCCTCTCCCCCCTGATTTCTTTAGCTTTCTGCATATCTCCCATTATTCCTCCCCTGCTGTGTTGGTGAAGTCTCCAAAGTCTCTATTTACTTCCAACCACAGCTTGCATACCCTCCCCCAAGGGCCTTCATTACATCCTCCCTCCTTGAGGGGAGTTATCTGAGAGATACAAAAGTTTGCTGTTCTCTGCCTGCTTTCTTTTCCTTCTCCCCAAGCCAGCCATCCATATTTTGCTGGAAAAAAACCCATATACCTATTTGTTTAATAAAAGCTATTTTTAAAATGTATTATCAAGCCTGTCAATTACAGCATGCTATAGAGCATAACTCAGGAAAACCCTGCTCTCTTCCAAGGGATGCTAGTAAAATCCATAAAAAAGTATGCCAATTTAAATCCAGATGCTAAAAAAAAGCAAAATAAAGTTAAAAGCCTACTTTAGAGGCCAGTCAGCCTCAAACATAAGGAAAAACTGTGGACATGTCAACAAGCCCCAACCAACTATGAATAACCTTATAAACACTGCCTTTTCTGTATTTAATAACTGAGATAGGTTGCAGGTGAGGATGCAAGGTTCATAACTCTAGCTGTAAACAGTAAAAACAGCCACCTCAAGACACCTCAGCCCTGGGCAGAAGCCACCTGGACCTGTCATCAGTGTGGAGAATTGGGATACAGTAAGCAAGAATGTCCCTAAGAATGAAAGAAGCCCCAAGGATGAAAAAAGCCCTAGAGCCCTGTCCTAAGTGCAGAAAAGCTGTACAATGGACCCAGGAGTGCATCCAGCCCTCAAGGGGGAAAAGGCCTCTCTGATAGCACTGTTGACCACCACACTCAAGGCTAAAGGGACCTAAGCCAATAGCTCTTGGGACCTCACCAAAGAATACCAATCTCTACAAGATCTGGGTAACACTTTGAGATGGTAGGTTATGACTGTTAATTTTTTAATTAATACAAGAGCCACCTATTTGTCTTAACTTCTTATTCTGGTTCTCTCTCCTCTGAAATCTGTCTCATAGTGGGAGTAAATAAGAAGTCTGTGGTTCAAGCCTTCAACCTACCACTTTCCTGTCAAATTGGTAGTATTCTTTTAAGTAGTCAGTTTTAATAATACCAGTGTCCCACCCACTTCTAAGAAAGAATGTACTGAAGTTATTAAGTGCTCAAATCCAATCTGAAAACTTTCTTCTGCAAACTTTTATATCCAGATTCTCAGTTTCTATTTATACCTTCTAAAACTCAAATTGCTTGCAACAATTCTTTACATTAAGTTAGTGCTCAACCCAGGGAGCATTCTTCCTCAACCAAAAGAATCCAGGCCATACTCTCAGTGCTACCCATTCAGATGTCAACCCAAGCAAAACATAAAAAATAGTGAACATAAAAGGGCAGCAAGGAATTGGCAAATAGCAAAATCTTTACTGCTTCAAAATCCATTAAGCATATTCTAGTACACTTTATTTTGATGGTAATTGTATGTTGGGAGATGTTTGCTTGGAGACAGTTTCCAAAATTATTTTAAGTAACAAGTAAGGAGGATATAAAGAATAGATTTTAATTAAAAGGAAGAAGAAGGTTGTTTTGTCTTAAGATAAAATGAATGGGTGTTATAGAATGAGGAAAATATAGGACAAAATGTGAATGGATATGGAAAGTTGTAGGACATATATAGAAAGGGAAATTATGGTCAAGGTTAAGAAAAGATTGATGGGTTTATAATATACTAATGCAAAGCTAAAACTTAGTCTTCTGCTAAAGTGATTAAGTTTTCTTGGATTATTATTCTATCTTTAGTAAAAACTTTTCCTTAAGTAGTCAGTGTAAAAAGCAAAGGTCTGCATTTTGTCAAAATAACTTTTTGTGTTTGTGTTAATGTTAGCATATCCTTAGTTGCAAAAACAAAATTTCTCATTCTTTTAAAAAAAAGCTATCATATCTTCTACCTTAAATAAAAAAGAAAATTTTTGTTTCAAACCTATTTTTAACATTTTGCTTCCTCAAGGTCAAACCCTAGTGGATATCTTTTATTCCACACAGTTGCAAAAATATTTATTCCTTCACCTTATAAAAATTATGTTCTAAAAATAAATTCATTTGACTTCCGGAGAAGATGGTGGCTTAGTAAGACGCGCGGATCTTAGTTTCTCCTCCAGAATAGCTACTAGGGGAGTAGAAATGATACAGAAAAGCCCCCAAAGCCACAACAGAGATAAAAAAGACAGTGTACCCCATCCTGGAACGGCTGGCTGGCTGAGAGAACCCACTCTGGTGAGATCGCCGAAGCGCGCAGGCTTCACCGGGCGGGGCGGCAAGCGGCCAGAGTCACTCCCTTTCCCCTTCCCGGGCTGGCTGGGAGAATTGGAGAGGTGGTCCCCTCAAACCACGGTGGCTGGTGCCGACACCACGCGCAGTCCCCTGGACCAACTGAAAGAATTGGATCGGAAATCCCCAGGCCATGGAGAACGGTGACAGGTGGGGGAGGCCCCTTCCAAACCCGTGACTCCCCGGGAACGGTACACTCTCCTGGGTGGGCCGCTGCAGCTGGCGCCCTCCAGCCATGCTTGTCGCCCCGGGCCGACTACGAAATTCAGACGGGCGCTTTCCCGGGCTGCGGCAGCCAGCAACCCTCCCCGCATTCGGACCCCGGGCCGGCTCGCACTCTTCCAAGCCGCTTCGGCTAGCGAACCTCCCGGACGGCGAGAGTTTTCCAAAGTTAAAGGTCCCACAGCACCTTTTACTGGTGGGACCTGCAGACAAACGTGTGCCACGAGTGCCACCTACTGTGCAGGATAAGAAAAACAGAACCCAGAGATTTCACAGAAAAATCTTCCAAACTTTTGGATCCAATACCCAGGGAAATCTGTCTAAATGTGCAGATGCCAACAGAAGATAACGGATCACGCTCAAATAATTGAAAATATGGCCCAGACAAAGGAACAAACCAATATTTCAAATGAGATAAAAGAGCTGAGACAACTAATCCTGAATATACGAACAGAAATAGAAAACCTCTTCAAAAATGAAATCAATAAACTGAGGGAGGACATGAAGAAGACATGGGCTGAACATAAAGAAGAAATAGAAAAACTGAAAAAACAAATCACAGAACTTATGGAAGTGAAGGACAAAGTAGAAAAGATAGAAAAAACAATGGATAACTACAATGATAGATTCAAAGAGACAGAAGATAGAAGTAGTAATTTGGAGGATGGAACATCTGAATTCCAAAAACAAACAGAAACTATCGGGAAAAGAATGGAAAAATTTGAACAGGGTATCAGGGAACTCAAGGACAATATGAACCGCACAAATATACGTGTTGTGGGTGTCCCAGAAGGAGAAGAGAAGGGAAAAGGAGGAGAAAAACTAATGGAAGAAATTTTCACTGAAAATTTCCCAACTCTTACAAAAGACCTAAAATTACAGATCCAAGAAGTGCAGCGCACCCCAAAGAGATTAGACCCAAACAGGCGTTCTCCAAGACACTTACTAGTTAGAATGTCAGAGGTCAGAGAGAAAGAGAGGATCTTGAAAGCAGCAAGAGAAAAACAATCCATCACATACAAGGGAAACCCAATAAGACTATGTGTAGATTTCTCAGCAGAAACCATGGAGGCTAGAAGACAGTGGGATGATATATTTAAATTACTAAAAGAGAAAAACTGCCAACCAAGACTCCTATATCCAGCAAAATTGTCCTTCAAAAATGAGGGAGAAATTAAAACATTCTCAGACAAAAAGTCACTGAGAGAATTTGTGACCAAGAGACGAGCTCTGCAAGAAATACTAAAGGGAGCACTAGAGTCAGAACCGAAAAGACAGAAGAGAGAGGTATGGAGAAGAGTGTAGAAAGAAGGAAAGTCAGATATGATATATATAATACAAAAGCCAAAATAGTAGAGGAAAATATTATCCAAACAGTAATAACACTAAATGTTAATGGACTGAATTCCCCAATCGAAAGACATAGAATGGCAGAATGGATTAAAAAACAGGATCCTTCTATATGCTGTCTACAGGAACACATCTTAGACCCAAAGATAAACATAGGTTGAAAGTGAAAGGTTGGGAAAAGATATTTCATGCAAATAACAACCAGAAAAGAGCAGGAGTGGCTATACTAATAACCAACAAGTTAAACTTCAAATGTAAAACAGTTAAAAGAGACAAAGAAGGACACTATATACTAATAAAAGGAACAATTAAGCAAGAAGACATAACAATCATAAATATTTATGCACCGAACCAGAATGCCCCAAAATACGTGAGGAATACACTGCAAACACTGAAAAGGGAAATAGACACAAATACCATAATAGTTGGAGACTTCAATTCCCCACTCTCATCAATGGACAGAACATCTAGACAGAGGATCAATAAAGAAATAGAGAATCTGAATATTACTATAAAGGAGCTAGACTTAACAGACATTTATAGGACATTAAATCCCACAACAGGAGGATATAGCTTTTTCTCAAGTGCTCATGGATCATTCTCAAAGACCATATGCTGGGTCACAAAGCAAGTCTTAACAAATTTAAAAAGATTGAAATCATACACAACACTTTCTCAGATAATAAAGGAATGAAGTTGGAAATCAATAATAGGCGGAATGCCAGAAAATTCACAAATACGTGGAAGCTCAACAACACACTCTTAAACAATGAGTGGGTCGAAGAAGAAATTGCAAGAGAAATTAGTAAATACCTCGAGGCAAATGAAAATGAAAACACAACATAACAAAACTTATAGGGTGCAGCAAAGGCAGTGCTAAGAGGGAAATTTATTGCCCTAAATGCCTATATCAGAAAAGAAGAAAAGGCAAAAATTCAGGAATTAACTGTTCACTTGGAAGAACTGGAGAAAGAACAGCAAACTAATCCCAAAGCAAGCAAAAGGAAAGAAATAACAAAGATCAGAGCAGAAATAAATGAAATAGAAAACATGAAAACAATAGAGAAAATCAATAAGGCCAGAAGTTGGTTCTATGAGAAAATCAATAAGATTGATGGGCCCTTAGCAAGATTGACAAAAAGAAGAAGAGAGAGGATGCAAATAAATAAGATCAGAAATGGAAGAGGAGACATAACTACTGACCTCACAGAAATAAAGGAGGTAATAACAGGATACTATGAACAACTTTACGCTAATAAATACAACAATTTAGATGAAATGGACGGGTTCCTGGAAAGACATGAACAACCAACTTTGACTCAAGAAGACATAGATGACCTCAACAAACAAATCACAAGTAAAGAAATTGAATTAGTCATTCAAAATCTTCCTAAAAAGAGAGTCCAGGACCAGATGGCTTCACATGTGAATTCTACCAAATGTTCCAGAAAGATTTAGTACCAATTCTCCTCAAACTCTTCAAAAAAATTGAAGCGGAGGGAAAGCTACCTAATTCATTCTATGAAGCCAACATCACCCTCCTACCAAAACCAGGCAAAGATATTACAAAAAAAGAAAACTACAGGCCAATCTCTCTAATGAATATAGATGCAAATATCCTCAATAAAATTCTAGCAAATCGTATCCAACAACACATTAAAAGAATTATACATCATGACCAAGTAGGATTCATCCCAGGTATGCAAGGATGGTTCAACATAAGAAAATCAATTAATGTAATACACCATATCAACAAATCAAAGCAGAAAAATCACATAATCATCTCAATTGATGCAGAGAAGGCATTTGACAAGATTCAACATACTTTCCTGTTGAAAACACTTCAAAGGATAGGAATACAAGGGAACTTCCTTAAAAAGATAGAGGGAATATATGAAAAACCCACAGCTAATATCATCCTCAATGGGGAAAAATGGAAAACTTTCCCTTTAAGATCAGGAACAAGACAAGGATGTCCACTATCACCACTATTATTCAACATCGTGTTGGAGGTTCTAGCCAGAGCAATTAGACAAGAAAAAGAAATACAAGGCATCAAAATTGGAAAGGAAGAAGTAAAACTATCACTGTTTGCAGACGATATGATACTATACATCAAAAACCCAGAAAAATCCACAACAAAACTACTAGAGCTAATAAATGAGTACAGCAAAGTAGCAGGTTACAAGATCAACATTCAAAAATCTGTAGCTTTTCTATACACTAGCAATGAACAAGCAGAGGGGGAAATCAAGAAACGAATCCCATTTACAATTGCAACTAAAAGAATAAAATACCTAGGAATAAATTTAACTAAAGAGACAAAAAACCTATATAAACAAAACTACAAAAAACTGCTAAAGGAAATCACAGAAGACCTAAATAGATGGAAGGGCATACCGTGTTCATGGATTGGAAGACTAAATATAGTTAAGCTGTCAATCCTACCTAATTGATTTACAGATTCAATGCAATACCAATCAAAATCCCAACAACTTATTTTTCAGAAATAGAAAAACCAATAAGCAAATTTATCTGGAAGGGCAGTGTGACCCGAATTGCTAAAAACATCTTGAGGAAAAAAAACGAAGCTGGAGGTCTTGCACTGCCTGACTTTAAGGCATATTATGAAGCCACAGTGGTCAAAACAGCATGGTATTGGCATAAAGATAGATATATCGACCAATGGAATCGAATAGAGTGCTCAGATATAGACCTTCTCATCTATGTACATTTGATCTTTGATAAGGCAGTCAAGCCAACTCACCTGGGACAGAACATTCTCTTCAATAAATGGTGTCTAGAGAACTGGATATCCATATGCAAAAGAATGAAAGAAGACCCATATCTCACACCCTACACAAAAGTTAACTCAAAATGGATCAAAGATCTAAACATTAGGTCTAAGACCATAAAACAGTTAGAGGAAAATGTAGGGAGATATCTTATGAATCTTACAATTGGAGGCAGTTTTATGGACCTTAAACCTAAAGCAAGAGCACTGAAGAAGGAAATAAATAAATGGGAACTCCTCAAAATTAAACACTTTTGTGCATCAAAGAACTTCATCAAGAAAGTAGAAAGACAGCCTACACAATGGGAATCAATATTTGGAAACGACATATCAGATAAAGGTCTAGTATCCAGAATTTATAATGAGATTGTTCAACTCAACAACAAAAAGACAGCCAACTCAATTACAAAATGGGAAAAAGACTTGAACAGACACCTCTCAGAGGAGGAAATACAAATGGCCAAAAGGCACATGAAGAGATGCTCAATGTCCCTGGCCATTAGAGAAATGCAAATCAAAACCACAATGAGATATCATCTCACACCCACCAGAATGGCCATTATCAACAAAACAGAGAATGACAAGTGCTGGAGAGGATGTGGAGAAAGAGGCACACTTATCCACTGTTGGTGGAAATGTCAAATGGTGCAACCACTGTGGAAGGCAGTTTGGCGGTTCCTCAAAAAGCTGAATATAGAATTGCCACACGACCCAGCAATACCATTGCTGAGAATTTACTCAAAGGAATTAAAGGCAAATCTCAAATGGACATTTGCACACCAATGTTTATAGCAGCGTTATTTACAATTGCAAAGGGATGGAAACAGCCAAAATGTCCATCAACAGACGAGTGGCTAAACAAACTGTGGTATATACATACGATGGAATATTATGCAGCTTTAAGACAGGATAAACTTATGAAGCATGTAATAACATGGATGGACCTAGAGAACATTATGCTGAGTGAGTCTAGCCAAAAACTAAAAGACAAATACTGTATGGTCCCAATGATGTGAATCGACACTCGAGAATAAACTTGGAATATGTCATTGGTAACAGAGTTCAGCAGGAGTTAGAAACAGGGTAAGATAATGGGTAATTGGAGCTGAAGGGATACAGACTGTGCAATAGGACTAGATACAAAAACTCAAAAATGGACAGCACAATAATGCCTAATTTTAAAGTAATCACATTAAAACATTGAATGAAGCTGCATCCGAGCTATAGGTTTTTGTTTTGTTTTGTTCTTACTATTATTACTTTTATTTTTTTCTCTATATTAACATTCTATATCTTTTTCTGTTATATTGCTAGTTCTTCTAAACCAATGCAAATATACTAAGAAACGATGATCATGCATCTATGTGATGATGTTAAGAATTACTGATTGCATATGTAGAATGGTACGATTTAAAAAAAAAAAATGGACAGCACAATACTACCTAATTGTAATGTAATTATGTTAAAACACTGAATGAAGCTGCATCTGAGCTATAGTTTTTTTATTATTATTATTTTTACTTATATATTTTTGTATTTTTTCTCTATATTATCATTTTATTTCTTTTTCTGTTGTCTTGCTATTTCTTTTTCTAAATCGATGCATATGTACTAAGAAATGATGATCATATATCTATGTGATGATATTAAGAATTACTGATTGCATGTGTAGAATGGAAAAAAAAAAACTGAAAAGTCTTTGAAAGACATGGAAAAGTTTTCCCAGATTTAGGCTTGGTGAAAATGTTTAAAAGTGGTATATTTTCCAGAGCTTCATAGTCAATGTACTTCTCTTTGTAAATATTTTTATTGAAATATCTTCACACATATACAATCAATCCAAACTATACAGTCAGTGGCTCACAATACCATCCACATAGTTGTGTTTTCATCACATGAACATTTTTAGAACATTTATATTACTCCAGAAAAAGAAATAAAAAGAAAAAAAACACATACATCCCCTACCACTTACACCTCCTTCTCATTAAGCATTAGTATTTCAATCTACCCCTTGTCATCATTATTGTTCATTTGTATTTTGTCTTTATTTTTATAACTCAACTGTCCATACCTGGATAAAGGGGGTATCAACCACGAGGTTTTCATAATTACACAGTCACATTATAAAAACTATTTAATTACACATCAACTTCAAATATCAAGGAGACTGTAACACATTTCAACAGTCTCAGGTAATTCCCTTTTGCCACTATAACACACCATAACCTGAAAGGAATGTCTATATTATGCATGTGAATAACCTCCAGGATAAACTCTTGACTTTGAATCTCGCAACCATCGAAACTTCATTTTGTCTTATTTCTCTTTCCCCATTGAAAGAAGGCTTTCTCTATCACATGATGCTGAGTACTGATGCATTCCAGGAGTTCTGTTTCGTGATGCCAGGGAGATTTATGCTCTTGGGAGTCATGTACCACATAGGAGGGAGGGCAATAAATTCACCTACCAAGTTGGCTTAGAGAGAAAGAACACATCTGAGCCACAAAAGAGGTTCCCTGAGGGTGACTCTTTGGCATAATTATGAGTAGGCTTAGCTTACACTTTGTAGGGATAAGTTTCATAGGCTCCAGGCCCAAGATCAAGGGCTCAGACTATTGAATTGGTTGTCCTGACTGCTTGCAATAATATCAGGAATTCTTCAGATGGGGAAGTTTAATATTTCCTTCTTCCCCTCCAGTCCTTCAAGGACACTTTTCAAATACTTTTTTATTCTCTGCTCGAATTACTGTAGGAAGTATCAGGGCATCACTCTGGGCTGTACAAACAAACAAACACATACCCTACTAAAACTTCCATGTAATTATTGTATTCTAATAAGCTGAAACATACAAGTTAAGTTAGATAATGCACTACCCAAAATACAAATTTTACACCAAATAAACATTTCTTCCTTTGGTCTCACACAGAAGTTGAAGTTTTAAAATATGGACATATTATCCTTTAACCTGTGTTCTGAGTTGCTTTACTCCTGTCCAGATCAACTTTATTCATATATCTCTAGTTGAACTTTGTTCCATTTTTCAACGATTTAACAGCTGCTGTATGGGATAATGCTGACTTTGTCACAATTGTCACACAAATATCCAAAGTTCAGAGAATGACCAGGTTATACATAAATTGTTCAGCATCTCAGAATATAAAAATGCACTTACACCTGCAGAACATATGTGACTGCTGTAAGAGTTTACAATCTAGGATACTTTACAATAAGCCCCGACCTGATAACCCATGCTTCTAACTTCAATTCTCAAAGTTTGTATATTATTGTTATTCCATAGAAGTTAGGCATGATATTTGTCTTTTTGTTTCTGACATTCCATTTAACATACTGTCCTCAAAGTTCAATCACCTAGTTGTATGTCTCACAACTTCATTTCTTCATTCTCAGTAGTCCATTGTTTGTCTTTCCATTCCTCTGTCGTTGTATCCTTAGGCCACCTCCATCCATTGTGAATAAACATGAGTGTGAAAATGCCCATTTATGTCCCCACATTCAGCTCTTCCAGATATGAACTCAGCAAAGGGATTTCAGATTAATATGTGAAGTCCACTACCACACTGTCCTCCAGAGAGGCTGGACCTCTTAGTTTCCCTACTAACAGTGAATAGGTACATTTCTTTCTCCACATTTTCTCTAATATTAGTCAATCTGTGTTCATTTTTTAATATTTTTTTCTGTTCATTTTTTAAAGTTTTATTTATACATCATGCAATCCAGTGTAAATAAAACAATGGTTCCTGGTATAATCAGATAGCCATGCCTTCACTGCCATGATCTACATGAGGACATTTCCTTTTCTTCTGCAAAGAATACCACACCCCTCCCCCATAACCACACTTATTAACATTTAGTTTAGCATATTGCCTTTATTACATTCCGTGGGACAAAATTACAAGGTTACTGTTGACTATAGAACATAATTTGCATTATTGTATTTTTTTTCCTGTAAACCATCCCAATTTCAGCACTTCGCAGTATTGACATTCTTTTGTTCTCCCTCATGTGAAAACATTCTTATATTTGTACATAAATCACCATCCTTGTCCACACTGGGCATTCCTAAGTTATACTGTTAGAGATGCCCCCTCACAAAGTTAGCAATGATTAACCAGTGGGTGGTTTATCTCCCCATAATAACAACCCCCTCAATGGCCTACATGACAGATGGAGCAAACCATAGCCTCTGAAGCAGAATGCAACCCATCAATTAATCCCAAGGATATCAAAGAAACCTAAAGATTCCATATTGGCCCTTAAACCTCTCACCCATAATCAAGCCCCTGTACATATCCAAACAATTCACTTCTCCTTACCCTAATTCCCTATCTCACATACTATAATCCTTCAACTCTACTAACTCCACCTTACCCCACATAAAACAGTGTATTTAATGCTGTATGACCCTCCAGAGGTAAAAATGAAGCTTGTTCTTCAAGCTACCTCTGCTGAGAGTGCTTCTCATTAAACTTCTGCAATCATCAATCTCCACATCCCAGTGTCCACTGTTTTTCATGACATTTAGTGCAAAACCTGGGACCAGGGTCAAATTGAGATTGATTTGTGAGGGACCTCCACCCTGCTACAGCTGCACACCTATCCAATAACAGACACAAATTATGGTGGGGTGAGTTAAGGGTCCTTCTGCTGGAGGATTCTGCTCTTTCTATCTCTCCTTTTTCAATTGTACAGGGCAACTGGCCTAAAATCCTACCACTAGGAGACTGATCTTCACTAACTCTGAGAGCTGCAGTGGGTGGAATGCCCATATCCCTTTGGGAAAAAAAACCTGGGCTCCAGAGAAATGCAGTTCCAAGCATGGTCTTTGGTTTTCTTGGGTGATTTCTGACTGATTCTGGGACACCTGACTCACAAAATCTCCCCCATCTTAAGAATCCTTAGTTTTAACTACACCACTTAAAATGGGGAACTCAGTTTTGCCTCCCCCCCACAAAAAAAACACACTTGTAGGTTATCTCTTCCATAACCTTAAAGCTCCATATCCAGAAAGAGAAACATCAGAGCCCAAAATAAGTTCATTTTCTATTTGACCTCTCTGTGACTACAATACAAATTGGATAATGAAAGTCAATAGCCAGAAAATGGCAGTTCAGTTTCTAAGTCCTCTGAGATCTTGAGAACTTTATCCATCACAGTAGCAATTGGTTTGAGGTTCCTTCTATTCAGGCTATTTTTAATCTTCCATATCCATTCTTCCCTCTGCCAATCCTGTACCACCTAGCAAATTTTGCTCCTCTGTGAATGCCCTCCGCTCACCTTCCATTCTTTCAAAAAATCAGAAAAATCCTCCACAAAGTCCTCTATGGACATTGACCCTGCTGATCATATACCACTCCTCCCCCTTATATTCCTCAGCACCTTTGAAACTCCAATAGCTTTTTGCAGGACCACCCCCTCTCTTCCAGACTCATTTGAATTATTAAATCCTTCTCCTCCACCTCCTTACCCCCAGAATTCTTCCTTTGATCCCTCCTTAACTCCTGTCCTTTAACCCCTCACTGCTCAGGTGTAGCTGTGGCTAAAACACGACCAGAATATAACACCCTAACTCCCCCTTCCCCATCTCCAGATTCCACTGCAGAATCTCAGCTCTCTTTGAACCTTTCCCCTCCTCCTCCTCTCCATTGGGGCCCTAACTCCTTCCATGTCCCTTTTTCCTTTTCTAAACTTTCTCAAGAAGAACAGCATCTAGTTTCATATTCTACTAATCACACCTAATTTATTGAATTAATGTATTAAAAGATATCACTACCCTTCTGTGTTCTATGACATCTCTTAGTAATATCTGAGTATTTAATGCCTGTTGTTTGCAGAGAAAACTTTAATTTTCTGTTAAAGTTTAAGTTTTTAAAATTATTATTCCATCTTCATTTCATTAGAGTTTTCTTTAAATTATAGTGTAAAAAAAGTTTATAGTTTGGCAAAATAACTTCTTGGTTCTGTGTTAACATTAGCATACCCTTAGTTCAAAACAAAACTTCTAAGTTTTTTCCTCACTCTAAGTAAAAAATAAAATACTGTTTATATATTGCATAAAAAATGCTCAGTTTTATAATTAAATTTCCAGGTCAATTGCTTTGTTGCACTCTAATGCTTCTCGAAAATTATTTGCAATAAACTACAAATAAGAAATTTACCTTCAACAAAAAGAAATTTTAAAAGAAATATAGGACAAATATATATTTTATCAGTTACTTAATTTAACTCTAATAAATATGTAAAAGTGAAACTAAACAAAAGCTCTGTGATAGTTCGTTAATATAAAACAACTGATTTTATTTCTACAAATAGCTTTAAAAATGCTTAAAAAATTAAAGCTCATGTTACATACTTTAACTGTTATCTTTAAATTCAAAAATGCTTTACTCTTTGGTTAATATAGTATCTCCCTGGAATATTAAGTATCCATGTGACACCTGAAGCTCAGATTTAGTTCTCCACCTCTGAAAGTCAGTATCAGTCCATATAGCAACTACTGAAAGTTGCCACAGAAAAAAAAAAAACTCTGATTAAAAATGTGATAAAACTGATCTGGTTAAAACCTAAATAAGTCAATATACAGGGTAAAAAATAATATTTTTTATTTTGTCCAAAATTTGTTTTCTATAGCACACTATCTAATTTATTCTTTCTAGTCAGTTAATTTAAACAACCTAATTCAGTTATATTTAATATAAAACCTGGGGTAAGGAATAAAATCTTGTATTTGCTACAATTTAATGTTATGCAATGATGCATTTCAAAATATTTTAAACAAAAAAATGAAAAGTGTGTGCAAATGTCCTTGAGGGTCTTAGAAAAATAAAATTATTAAACTTCCACCTGGAGAATTCCTGACATTTTCTTATGCAAGAGGGGCTTCCAATTTAATAAAGCAATGCCTCAATTTAAAAACTTGCCCTCATAAAACTTATTTCTATAATACAAAACTGAACCTACTTATGATTGGTGTCTAAGAATCATCTCCGAAGAACCTCTGCTGTGGTTCAAATGTGATCTCTCTCTAAGCCAAACTTTGAATTTCACCCCAATGTTAGGCATTTCTATAGGAGTGTAAGCCTGGTCCTGGAATCACAGGACATGACTCTCCTTGGCATCATGGAGCATAACTGGCCCTGGCATGGTGAGACATAAATTCCAAGGATGAGACTGGTACTGGCATCATGGATAGTTGACCAAAAGAGGAAAAATTAAGTTTAAATGGCTAAGAGATTTCAAACTGAGTTGAGAGTTCATTCTGGTGGTTGCTCTTATGCAAATTTCAACCAGATATTAGCAGACTGTCCCAATATAGCAAACCAAAACCAAAATTATTCCTGGAAACCCTGAAAAATATCCTGTCCTCTATAAAATTTTACTTACCAGATTTGTTTTTCAGAGGCCTAAAACCTCCAGATTGTTCCAATGCTAGAGAGGCTCTGAAACCCAAAGATGGCAGCCTCTCCAGAACAACAATCAGTTTCATCCTTTGACCCTTAATGACAACATCCCTTTTCAGCTTGGAAACAATTAGAGAGTCATCACCCAGATATCCCTCTTCATTTTTGGCCCCTGTCTCTTAAAACTCATAATCAGTCTTATATGCAGAATGTTACAGACCTTAACCCAGGACAAGGTCAACAGTTTAATGCTATTGTGAGGATAACAGTATAAGAAGTGAAACAGAAGTTTCAGATGCTGAGATGGATGGGAAATAATTTAATTCCACCCCCTAACAGCAGGAAGCAGCTAGAACAGGAAAATACCCCAATTCACTTCCCATCCACACCAACCCCATACTGCCATTTTCGTGTGGTATAAAACAAAAAGACTGAAAATGTTAGAATTCCCTGGGACCCTCAACCCTCCTCACACTTCCATGATGTAGCTAGCCCTTAACATGGGTTTCCACACTGCTTCTGCAGTCCATATTTCTGTAATAATCATTTTACCTAGTGTCTACCCTCTAACAACTACATTCTGGTGGCAATTCCCGTGCTCAGTACCCACCAAAACTATAGCAGTGTTTAAATTTTAAACTCTGCCAGTGAGGAGTTGCTAACTCCCTAAGTTCCCATGCCTGCCAAAACCATACATCATACCCAAGTGCCTTTACCCTCTGTTCTAGGTTGCAAGCTGCCAGAATGTGATATACCAGAAACAGAACAGCTTTTTGAAAGGGGAATTCAGTAAGTTGTAAGTTTACATGTACTAAGGCTGTGAAAGTGTCCAAATTAAAGCAAGACTATGAAAATGTTGAATCTAAAGCATCCAGAGAAAGAGAAGACCAATGACATTCAGGGTTTCTCTCTCAACTGGAAAAGCATATGGAAGGATCTGCTAGATTTCTCTCTAGGTTAGTTGTTTCATGATATTCCCTAGGGTCATTTTCCTTCTTCATCTACAAAGGTCTCTGGCTCATGGGTTCTTGTTGCTCTCTCAGCTTTGTAACTTTTCTCAAAATTGTTCCCTCTTAAGGAGCTCCAATAGGCAACCCCTTCTTGAATTAGTGGAGACACATCTCCATGGAAACCATCTAATCAAAAGCTACCACCCACAATTGGATGGGTCACATCTCCATGGGAAAAAACAAAAAAATCTCCCACACAACAAGACATACATTTTTGGCTAAAAGAATGAGAGTTTATTGGTTGGCAATTTTGAGCTGGCAAAATTCCAAAATCAAGACATCATAAAGGTGATGCTTTCTCCTAGAAGAAGGTGGTGTTTGGGAGCTGGCTGCTGATAATCCCTTTTTGGTCACATTGCAGTGCATATGACAGTTCTCCTGCTTCTCCTTCTTTTCTAGGTTCCTTTGATATTCAGCTTCTAGTTGTCCCCATTGTGGTTCTCTCTCTCTCTCTCTCTCTCTCTCTCTCTCTCTCTCTCTCTCTCTCTCTCTCTCTCTCTCTCTCTCTCTCTCTCTCTTTGTGACCATCCCTATAAGGCATTATGTAATAGAATTGTGACCCATCCTACTTCAGCTGGGACACACTTAACTAAAGTAATCTCATCAGGGTCCTGTTTACAGGGGTTCACACCCACAGGTATGTATTAAGTTTAATTGTATGTTTTTATCTGGGGTGCACAGCTTCAAACCACCTCACATATGGTTAGTGCTTGACAAATTTTTGTTGAATGTGTGAATGAAACAGCATCAAGCAAATCCCTACTTCTCCCTAAAATATACACTTGAAACAGTGAGAAGTGACTTCTCATAAGTGAGAAGTTGACTCCAGAGAGGAAAGGAAACAAGGTTGAAGGACAGAAGCAAAAATCTGAAAATGTTGTGCCCAGAATCCTAGGAATTCCTAAAATGGTTGGAGTTGTCCCTGCTTTTTTGGCAACAATGTCCCCCAGAGATGTCTATTGGAAGGAACCAGATTTTCTGTGCTTTAAGTTTAGGTAAAGCCCAGCTTCTCCCAGCAACCAGAAGTTCTTACAATCCTCTATTTTATTGAGAAATCTTCACACACATATATATTCTATACATGGTGTATAATCAATGGCTCACAATATACAATATCATCACATAGTTGTATTGTAAATCTTGACAAACATGCAAGTATCACATAGTTGTGCATTCATCATCATGATCATTTTTAGAAAATTTGCATTACACTGAAAAAAGAAATAAAAAGAAAAAAGATAAACTCATACATACCATATACCTTATCATTCTCTCTCACTGACCACTAGTGTTTCCACCTACCCAGTTTATTTTACCCTTTGTCCCCCCATTACTTATTTATTTTTTACCCACTGTTTTACTCACATGTCCATACCCTGGATATAAGCAGTATCAGACACAATGTTTTCACAATCACACATTGTAAATGTTATATCTTTATAAAGTTACCTTCAAGAATCTAGACTACTGTAACACAGCTCAAGACACTAGAAGTGTTAAGTACTTCTCTTTAGCTACTCAAATACAACATAAACTAAATGGGTATATCTATATAATGCATAAGAATAATTCCCAGGATAACCTCTCAACTTTGTTTGAAATCTCTCAGCCACTGAAATGATATTTTGTCTCATTTCTCTCTTTCCTCTTTTGGTCAAGAAGGCTTTCTCAATCTCTTGTTACCAGGTCCCAACACATGCCAGGCTGTCTGTCTCACACTGCCAGGGAGTTTTACACCCCTGGGGAGTCATGTCCCATGTAGGAGGGATAGCACTGAATTCACCTGCTAAATTGACTTAGAGAGAGAGGCCACATCTGAGAAACAAACAAGGTTCTCTGGGGGTGACCCAGGCCTAATTTTATATATTCAAAGCAGGTTGAATATTTCTTCCTTTTTCCTGATTCTCCCAAGGAGACTTTGCAAATATTTCTTTACTCATTGCAAAAAAGTCACTCAGATTTATTGAGGCATCACATTAACCTGACAAACCAACAAAATATCTCACTCTATTCAAGATTTCATTTACTTATGGTGTTCAACTAAACTGACTAGACAAATTAAGTTGAGAGGCACTACCCAAAAGTATAAATTCTGCACCAACTAACATCTCTCCCTTTGGTCTCAACAGAAGTTGAACTTTTAAGATATACGTGATATCATCCTTTACCCAGTCTTATGATATGCCCTAGATCTAAACAGTTCAGCTTCATTCATATCTCTACTTAAAATCTGATCACTTTTTCAACTTTTCAAATTGTTCCTGTGTGAAGGACTACTGACTTTCATAGCTTCAGAGCTCTAACTCTGAGTCTCAGGTGTCACTTAAATATCTGAAGTTTCTGGGAAAGACCATTTTATATATAGTATCTCAAAATTTAGGATTTACAGTTACAACTCCTGAGTACATGTGACATTGTAAGAGCTTACAATCTAGATACCTTTAAAATAAGCCTGTTCTAGTTTGCTAGCTGCCAAAATGCAACATACAAGAAATGGAATGCCTTTTTAAAAGGAGAATTTAATAAGTTGCTAGTTTACAGTTCTAAGGCTGAGGAAACATCCCAATTAAAACAAGTCTATAGAAATGTCCAATCTAACATATCCAGGGAAAGATACCTTAGTTCAAGAAGGCTGATGAAATTCAGAGTCTCTCTCTCAAGTGAAAAGGCACATGGTAAACAGGGTCAGTGTTTCTCTCTCAACTGGAAGGGCATGTGAGAAGGCACATGGTGAACATGGTATCATCTGCTAGCTTTCTCTCCTAGCTTCCTGTTTCATGAAGCTCCCTGGGAGGTGTTTTCCTTTTTAGTCTCCAAAGGTTGCTGGCTGGTAGGCTGTCTGCTTCTCATGGCTATGTCATTCTCTGCTCTCTCAGAAATCTCTCATTCTCCAAAATGTTTCCTCCTTTATAGGACTCTAGTAAACCAATCAAGATCCACTCAAATGGATGGAGACACATCTCCCCTAATCCAATTTAACATCCACTCTTGTTTGGGTTACATCTCCAGGGAGATGATCTAATTACAGATTGAAGCATACAGTATTGAATAGGGATTATTCTTCCTTTACAAAATGTGATTTTGGTTGAAACATGGCTTTTCTAGGGTCCATACATCCTTTTGAACCAGCACAAAGCCCAATCTGATAACCCATGCTCTCAAATTTTGTTCTTCAAATTTTTATATTTTAGTTAGGGCATATGATTGAGGCATGTTAATATTTGTGTTTTGTTCCTGACACTTCATTCAATGCACAATGCTTAAGGTTAATTCATCTTATCACATGCCTCATATTCCTTCCTGGGCCCACTCAGTAGTCCTCTTTATGTATGCATCATAGTTCCCTCTACCATTCCTCAATTGTTGTACCCTTAGGCCACCTCCATTAATTGTGGATCACCAGTGTGCATATGTGCTTTCATGCCCCCACGTTCATTTCCTCCAGGTATATACTGAGCAATGGTCACCCAGCAATATTGAATGCATTAAAGGACATGGCTTTTCTGGGGCCCACAACAAATTCAAATTGGCACTCCCTCCCATCCAGACCAACACCTTATACTTCCAATAATCTGGTCTCATATATATACATGAAACTCCTTGATATATGTATATATGTTAGTAATGTTTTCCCATCACAAAGTTGGCAATGACTAACCAGCTATGCTTATTTCCTCATAACAACAACCCCCATCTATGACCAAATGATTAACTGAGCAAACCATAGTCTCTGTATCAGAATGCAACCCACCAACTCCTTCCAAGGACAGCAAAGATAACTAACAGTTCTTTATTGGCCTAAACCTCCCACCCATAATCAAGTCCTGATACCTATTCAAAAATGCCACTTCTTACACTAATTCCCTACTAATCATAAAATAGCTCATCAGGTCTACTAACCCTTCCATACCTCACATAACACAGTATATTTAATGCTATATAAACCTCTCAGAGTGGGCTGAAGTCTATTCTTCAGACCCCTCTGCTGAGAGGATTTTAATAAACTTCCCACCTCCAACCATCAGTCTCAATTTCCCAGTGTGTGCCATTTTTCCTAACTACACTATATCAGTATTTATCCTCTGTCTTTCCTTTTGGGGTCATACATGTCCCCAGCCCTTTTCTCTCAACAATACTCTCATTCACTTTCATTCAGTGTACTTGTATTAGTGTGTTACCATGAGATATTAATGTGTTATCCACTTTAATTTTATAATGAGTCTGTTGCACAGTCTATATTCCTTCAGGATCAAATGCACAGTCTCTGCTGCCTTTCTATCTCCTGATAAATTGGGTTCTTAACTTCAACTCTCAAAGCATTACTGGACAAAGGCCATGGGTTCTTCTCCCTAACAAGCTGAATAACCAGTTCTTGAGATACCAGGATTTCAAATACAGAAAGAGTTTCATTACTACATTTGCAGCAGGAGAACAGACAGCCAAATGGCCCAAAATCTGTCTCTCTGAACAAAAGGGATTCAAAGATTTTAAGGATTCTAGCAAGGAAGATGAGATTATTTCAACGGCAAATCCAAGACCAAAGTTCAAAACAGAAAAGAAAGCATTGTTAATCATTTTTAACATAAATTGAAAGGAAAGGAGGCAGAGCTATGTATCTTTCAATGTCAGGGTTTAGCAGATTATTTAACAAGTTGGAAAGGACTGAGGCTATTTAATGATTGTTTTCCTTACCATTGGGGCCTACTAAGAAAATGATCAGATAAAGAATATAACAGCTAACAGTCACAAAGGCACCAGAATAGAAACAAGGGCTTTTACAATACTTTCAGATATCCAGACAATTTACTTATAGTTAAGGGCTTTCAGGTATTCCTTTCTGTCTACTCCAGTATCCCCAAAAGCAAAAGGAACATCTGTATAATGATTCATAAATCAAAATCACCCTTCAAATCCTTATTTGTCAGTTATTATTCCTCTCCTTTGACAGTTTTCTCTCAATCTTGAGGGATATCTGGACAATGACTCTTCTAACTGCTTCAAAGCTGAAAAAGGGGCATTGTTATTAAGGGGTAAAGGGCTGGATGATGAAACTTGGAAAGTCCAGTGTCTTTGGGTCTCAGAGCTTCTCTGGCATTGGAACAATCTGGATATTCAAGTCTCTGAGAAATAAACTTATTAAATAAAATTTTATAGAGTGCTTGTTATCTTTTAGGGTTTCCAGGGATACTGTTGCTTAAGGTCTGCAGTATTGTGGCAGTTTGCCACATTTGGCTGAAGGTTGCATAAAGTAACCTCCAGATTGACCTCTTGAATCAATTGGAAAACTCTAAACCATTTAGACTCTATTTCTTTTCCCCCTTTTGGTCAGTTCATCTATGTGAGGGCCAAGCTTATCCTTGGCTCACAGTACCAGGCCAGTTATGTCCCCCAGTGCTATGGTCAGTTATGTCCTTTGACCTAGTGCCAGTTATGCTTCATGCTGCCATGTTCCCACATTGGGGGGAAGCTCAGAGTTTGGCTTAGAGAGAGACCATCTTTGAGCAAAGCTAACATTTTCTGGAGATGACCCTTAGGCACAAATCCTAAGTAGATTCAGTTTACTGTTACAAAAATAAGTTTCATAAGGGCAAACCTCAAAATTGAGGCCTTGACTTGTTAAATTAGAAACCCTTCTTTCTTAAAAAATGTTAGGAATTCCCCAGGTGGGAAGGTTAATACTTCTAGGTTCCACATTTCCTCAAGGGACTTTTCAAACACTTTTTAATCGTCTGTCCCTGAAATGTATCATTGAATAACATTAACTTGAACACAAAATTAAGACTTTGTTCCAGGTTCTATATTTAAAAAAGATGAATTAGGTGTTTGACTAGACCAATTAAGTTAGTAAGTGCAAATTTTGGACAAAATAAACTTTTTTATTTTATCTCACACAAGAGTTAAAGTTTTAAAATACAGACAATATTATTCTTTACCTTATATATTGTTTTATTTTAGTTTTAACCAGATCAGTTTTATCACATTTTTAATTGGAGTTTGATCTCTTTCAGATTTTTTTTAACCATTGCTGAGAATATTCATGCTAATTTCCAGAGCTGGAAAACTAAACCTGAGTTCCAGGTGTTACAGAGAAACTTAAAATTTCAGGGAACTACTGGGCTAAACAAAGAGTAAAGCACCTCAGAATTTAATTATGACAGTTAATGTTTACATCTGAGTTTAATCTTTATAAACATTTTCAAATGAAGTTTCTTTCAGAAACAAAAACATTAGATAGCCATTTTGTGTTAAGAAAACCATAGCAGAAGTTTTGTTCTGTTTCACTTTTACACATTTACCAGAGTTATGTTACTTAACAGAAAAAAATATTGTAGCAGGCAGCTCCTGTTTGCCCAAGCCACTTTCTCTCACAGCAGGCAGACCCCTATTTACTCAGTCCATTTTCCCCTTGGAAAGTCTCCCTTGCCCTGGGAATGCTTAGGCAGGATAGGAAACATAGGCAGGATAAGAAAAATTTCTGTAGTGACCCCTCTCCTGTACATAGGTGTATAGCCAAGCTCTTCCCTTAAAATCCTATAACAAACCCTGTGCAGGACTCAGACTTTCAGAGGCTACTTCGTTGAACACTATGGCTATGCATGAATAAAACCTACTTCCTGAGACTTTAGAGCCTCAATCCCTGTTTGTTCTGTTTCTGCATAACATTCCTGGAGGGTTGCAGTCTTGTTCCTGGTTTCATGAAACATTTCTGGGGACTCATCTGGGATCAAGAGGTCAGTGATATTGTCACCTCCCTTGCCCATGGTGGCAGCATTGCCCAGACCAGAGATCCAATGGAATCCAGTGCTGGCCATGGGGCTTTTCCCTGTCTTATGGATTCCTGACCTCCCCAGCCAGGGCATATAACACCACCAGAGCAGGAATCAATCTGGGGCAGTTTCTGGAATCAGGTTCCTGGGAGCACCACCTGTCTGACTGTTAAGTATCTAGGTGCATCAATTTCAGCCTATTCATAAAAGGCTAGGGAAGTCTGAGTGGGAGGGGAGCCTAATCACCTCCCAGAGACTCTCTGAGTACCAGTCTTCATTGGAAGACCGGGGAAATGGCAGACTTCAGGTTCAGTTCTGGGAAGGGCAGTGCAGGAGGGATGTTGGAGTGTGTTTGTTTGATCATTGTGAGTGAAAGGAAGTCCTGGGCCACAGGAGCTGTGCACCAGCTGTGATTGAGTTCAGACCCTGTATTTCCTGTGACACTGCTAAGGGCCAGGCCAGACCAATGTTAATTGTACATTCATGTGGTGGCACTCTTTATAGCCAGCACCATGCACTTCACTCCACTGTTTCTGCTTGGCATGGTCATAAGCCCTTCTAAGGGGAATGATGCACGCCAGGAATGCCTCAAGCCTACCTATGTTGGGAGAAATGTGGAAAATACCATAGTTTTCTATAACCAGTATTCATTCAGGAATGTTCTCAGACCTGCATTATTAATGGAACCCAATATTCTGTATGCACCCTAAAGGAAGGTCCCCCAGTATGCTACAATCCCACCTCACCAGATTCAGCAGTGCTACTCTAGGGTGGTCAGTCTACTGCCACAACCCCTAGAAAGGGAAACAATTCCTGTTCACAATCTGAGTTTAATCTTTATAAACATTTTCACCTGACCTTCAACACATTTACAGTTTTACCCCCCACCAAATCTGACAACTTTCCTGGCATGGCTTTCCCCATAGTGCAATGCATAAGAGATCAGGAGGGAGCTTTTGGCTGTGCAAATGTGAAGGCCTCCTGGAAGCTGATGCCATGCAATTTGTCTCTTGCCCAAAGCCATGAGCTGGGCCCTCACTAGAGAAAAAAACCTGGGTTCCCCAAAACATGTGACCACAGCTGGGGTCCCACCAGCAGGTGAGGGAATCCCCATGCATGTACTGGGCATGGAGGCCAGGGAGGATAGACTGTCAAGTAAACAAATCAGACCCATCTTGGGGAGAATTGCCCCTCCCTTACTTGCATACCTTACATCACCCTGCTTGGCTCCAGAGAATGGCTAATTAGCCAAAAAAGGGTAAGATTCCTCAGGGAGGAACAACTTAAGACAGGCACAATCACAAGGGGCCATCAAAAGAAAACTTGGGGCCAACAGAGATGAGGCACACACTTTCACCCCCTGCCAACTTTACAGGGGCCTAAACCCTGTATGACTACCTTGTTTCCCATGCCCAGCGCAATTCAGGACATACCAACACCTGTAACAAAAAAAGAATGAGATATGGGTGATGCTATTAACCACTGGCATGCGCAAGCATCAAAGGGGGAAATGTAGCAGGCAGCCCCTGTTTGCCCAAGTTTTTCTTCTCATGGAAGGCAGGCCCCTGTTTACTCAGGCCATTTTAAGAAGTCTCCCTTTCCCTGGGAACATTTAAAGCTGCAGATAGGCAGGATAAGAAAAATTCTTATAGTGACCCCTTCCCTTCTGTGCATTGGTATGTAGCCAAGCACTTCCCTTCAAACCCTATAACAACCCCTGTTCAGGGCTCAGACTTTCAGAGGCTGCTTAGCTGAGGCCTATAGTTACAGACAAGTAAAACCTACTTCCTGAAATTTTTGAGGTTCTACCCTGGTTTATTCTGTTTCCTTGAGGTTTGCAACCTTGTTCCTGGTTTTGTGCAACAAGATAACATATAGATTTGTTCACCCTTTTGTTTAAAGTTGAGCACAGTGTAGCCTAGATCCAACCAATGGGAACCTCAGCATATATTCCTCGACAGTGCAGATATATGTGTGGCTGATTGAACAGAGGATATTTCTACTTCCAGCAATAACATACCATGTACTTATGAACACCCAGTTTTAAAGGAAAATCATTGAATCCATACTTATAACATCTTTGTACTATTTCAATAAATATCTTTTGTATTAGTTAGGGTTCTCTAGAGAAACAGAATCAACGGGGAACACTTGCAAATATAAAATTTATGAAAGTGTCTCACGTGACCGTAGGAATGCAGAGTCCAAAATCCACAGGGCAGGCTGCGAAGCCGATGACTCCAATGGATGGCCTGGATGAACTCCACAGGAGAGGATCACCAGCCAAAGCAGGAATGCAACCTGTCTCCTCTGAGTCCTCCTTAAAAGGCTTCCCATGATTGGATTTAGCATCACTAATTGCAGAAGACACTCCCCTTTGGCTGATTACAAATGGAATCAGCTGTGGATGTAGCTGACGTGATCATGACCTAATCCTATGAAATGTCCTCATTGCAACAGACAGGCCAGCACTTGCCCAATCAGATGAACAGGTACCACAACTTGGCCAAGTTGACACCTGTCCCTAACCATGACATCTTTCTTAGTAAAAAAATTAAGTTGAGCACATATATTTAGATAAGTATTAGAGCAAAATAGTACATCTGACAATTTTGCTGTCTCTATGATCTGTAGCCTTTTTACAACAACTAAAACCATCACTAACAACACCATACCATTGCTTAACATTACACAGATTAGTATCATGATATAATGTGAACAGTGAGAACATTATCAAAGTTTTGGAAACTTATACAATCTCTAAATATATCAATAATATTTTACCTATACAAATTTCACCAGAAACAAGATAGAAAATCCCTTTTAACCATGGTAATATTTCCCAAACATGTCCAATGCAATAGGTTGCACTATTTTAGCACATTATTTATATAAGGTGAAAGAACAAATGATTTGTAAAAGTTTTTCCCTTAACAGTGAGAAGACTTGTTTTCTGAAAACATTAGCAAGGACATTATTCTGATGTCCGTGTTATTATAACAGGGAGAAAAGTAAATTTTAATTTTGTATAAATAATTAGCTTAATGCAAAATCTTCTTTCAAATATGTGATAAACTAAGATTTTTTTCATTAATTTTTTAATTTTTAAAAAATATAACAACAAATGCACACATTCTTAACATACAATCATTCTGTTCTACATATATAATCAATAATTCACAATATCATCACACAATTGATTATTCATCATGTTCATTTCTTCAAACATTTGCATCAATTCAGAAAAAGAAATAAAAAGCAACAGAAAAGAATATATACATGTTGATGTTTTATTCTGTTTCTTAATTTTTTAATTAATAAATAAATTTTTAAAAAATAATGCATACATATCATACTCTTTAGCCCTCCCTTTCATCGATCACTAGGATTTCAATCTACTAAATTTATTTTAACATTTGTTCCCTCTATTATTTATCTTTATTCCATGTTTTACTCATCTGTTGATAAGTTAGATAAATGGAGCATCAGATTCAAGGTTTTCACAATCACACAGTTAAATTGTGAAAGCTATATCATTCATTCTACAATCATCTTCAAGAAACATGACTATTGGAACACAGCTCTACATTTTCAGGCAGTTCCCTCCAACCTATCCTTTACATTTTGACTCAGAAGGTGATATCTATTTAATGTGTAAGAATAACCTCCAGGATAACCTCTCAATTCTGTCTAGAATCTCTCAGCCATTAAAACTTTATTTTGTCTCATTTCACCCTTCCCCCTTTTGGTCGAGAAAGTTTTCTCAATGCCTTGATGCTGAGTCCCAGCTCATTCTAGGATTTCTGTCCCATGTTGCCAGGAATTTCCACACCCCTGGGAGTCATGTCCCATGTAAACAGGGGGAGGGCAGTGAGTTTGGTTGTTGTATTGGCTGGAGAGAGAGGCCACATCTGAGCAACAAAACAGATTCTCTTGGGGGTGATCCTTAGGCCTAATTTTAAGTAGGCTTGACCTATCCTTTGCAGGGTTAAGTTTCATGAGAACAAACCCCAAGACTGGGGGCTCAGCCTATTGCTTTTGTTGTCCCCACTGATTGTGAGAATATCAAGAATTCTCCACTTGGAGAAGTTGAATTTTCCCCCTTTCTCACCATTCCCCAAAGGGGACTTTGCAAATAATTTTTTTACTCACTGTTCAAATTACTCTGGGATTTATTGGGGCATCACTCTGGGAAGCCTACCAAATCTTATGCCCTACTCAAGTTTCCATGTGCTTATGGTGTTCAGTTAAGCTGTCCACGTAAGTTATATTAGGAACTGCACTAGTCAAAATATAAACTTTGTATCAAATAAACATTTTTTGCTTTTGTCTCACACGTAAGTTAAAATTTTTAAATATGAATTACCATCTATTTTCAACACCCTGCAGTATTGATATTCCTTTGTTCTTCCTCATGCAAAAATATTTGTAAATTTGTACATTTAGTCACTATCATTATACACTCTAGGCATTCCTAGATTATACCATCTCAGTCTTTATCATCTATCTTTCTTTCTGATTTCCTTTGTGCCCCCAGCCCTCCTCCCTCTATCATTCTCACATTCAGCTTCTTTCAGTGTTTTAAATTTATTGTAATACAGTTAGATAGTTTTCTTCTATCCATTTCTGAATTTTTACAGTCAGTCCTGTTGTACAATCTGTATCCCTTCAGCTTGAATTACCCAATATCTACCCTATTACTATCTCCTGATGGTCACTGTTACCAGTTGAAATTCTCCAAGTTTATTCATTAATGACAGTTCATAACAGTGAGACCATACAGTATTTGTCCTTTTTTTTCTGGCTAATCTCACTCAGCATAATGTCCTTAAGGTCCATCCATGTTGCTACGTACTTCATAATGTAATTCTATCTTACAGTTGCATAATATTCCACCATATGTATATTCCACAGTTTGTTTAGCCACTCATCCATTGATGGACATTTTGGCTGTTTTCATCTCTTTGCGATTGTAAATAATGCTGCTATAAACATTGGTGTGCAAATGTCCGTTTGTGTACTTGACCTCATGCCCTTGCCCTCATGGTATTGCAGGACTATATGGAAATTCTGTACTTGCCTTCCTAAGGAACCACCAAGCTGCCTTTCATATCAGTTATACCATTTGACATTCCCACCAACCATGGATAAGTGTGCCTCTTTCTCCACATCCTCTCCAGCACATGTCACTTTATGTTTTATTGATAATGGCCATACTGGTGGGTGTGAGATATTATCTCATTGTGGTTTTGATTTTCATTTCCCTAATAGCCAGGGAAGTTGAGCATCTCTTCTTGTGCCTTTTGGCCATTTGTATTTCCTCTTCTGAGAAGAGTCTCTTCAAGTCTTTTGCCCAATTTATAATTGGGTTGTCTGTCTTTTTGTTGTTGATTTGAACAATCTCTTTATATATTCTGAATACTAGACTTTTATTTGATATATCATTTCCAAATAGTGTCTCCCATTATGTAGACTGCCTTTTTACTTTCTGAACAAAGTTCTTTGATGCAGAAAAATATTTAATTTTGAGGAGTACCCATTTCTTTCTTTCTTTCTTCAGTGCTCATGTTTTGGGTGTAAGGTCTAGAAAACTGCCTTCCATTATAAGATTTATAAGATATTTCCCTACATTTTCTTCTAACAGTTTTATGTGTCTGAGATCTAATGTTTAGGTCTTTGATAAATTTTGAGCTAACTTTTGTATAGGGTGTGAGATATGGATCCTCTTTCATTCTTTTGCATATGCATATCCAGTTCTCTAGGCACCATTTGTTGTAGAGACTGTTCTGTCCTAGTTGAGTTGGTTTGACTGCCTTATCAAAGATCAATAGTCCATAGATTAGAGGGTCTATAGCTGACACTCTATTCAATGGCATTGGTCACTATGTCTATCTTTATGCCAGCACCATGCTGTTTTGACCACTGTAGCTTCATAATATGCCTTAAAGTCAGGTAGTGTAAGACCTCTGACTTTATTTTTCTTTCTCAGAATACTTTTAGCTACTTGGGTCATCCTCTCTTCCAGACAAATTTGGTTATTGGTTTTTCTATTTCTGAGAAGTAATTTTTTGTTTTAATTGGTATTGCATTGAATCTGTAAGTCAATTTAGGTAGAATTGACATCTTAACTATATTTAGTCTTCCAATACATGAATATGGCATGCCTTTCCATTTATTTTTGTCTACTGTGTTTTTTTTAAAGAATTTATTGTAGTGTTCTTTGTATAGGTCTTTGTCTCTTCTGTTAAATTTACTCCTAAATATTTTATTCTTTTGCTTGCAGTTGGAATTTTTTTCTTGATTTCCCCTCAGATTGTTCATTACTAGTTGTATATTGTTTATTACTAGTGTATAGAAACACTACAGCTTTTTGAGTGCTAGTCTTGTAACCTGCCACTTTGCTGCACTGAGTGATCACTCTAGTAATTTTGCTGTGGATTTTTCAGGGTTTTCAACATAGAGTATCATATTATCTGCCAACGGTGAGAGTTTTATTTCTTCCTTTCCAATTCTGATGTTTTGTATTTCTTTTTCTTGTTTAATTGCTCTGGCTAGAACTTTCAATAAAATATTGAGTAACGGTGGTGATAATAGACATCTTTGTCTTGTTCCTGATCTTAGGTGGAATGTTTTCAGTTTTCCCCATTGAGGATGATGTTAGCTGTGGGTTTTTCATATATTTCCTGCCGCTGATAGCTTTAGCTGGGTCGCGCGACCGGAGCACTGGGTGAGTTAGGGGGCGAGCTCGCGGGAAACAAACCTGGGTAAGCAGGACCTAGCCGTCTCAGCTAGGGGACTAAAGGATTTGAGCCAGAGGCCAATTAATCAGCACAAAGCTTCTTTATTGTTACATCGTAAGAGCTTAGGTACCGAAGCGGCTCAAGTATGCTAAAGACCCCGAGGTTAGGAGAGTCTCGGTTAAGTATCAGTTAGGAGGGGGAGGGAGCAGGGGCGTGGGCAAGAGGGGTAGGGGGCCAATTACACAAGCTTAGAGACAGTTGCTAGGCTGAGGGCTAAGGTTAGGTATAGAGAAGTGAAGTAAATAACAGGGAGGCTTACGGTTTAGTGGTGAGCTATGGAAATGGGCGGTCTATGACAAGAAGGGGAAGGGGGAACAATGAGCTAGGTTACAGACATGAGAGACAGGGAGAGAATACAGAAATGATTAAAAAGATTTTTTAAGTATGGCTAGGCTCCCATCCCTGAGAAATATGCCACAATTCCTCTCCTTTTTCTTTTAAAGGCTCACCTGTGTGACAGATGGTGGGCATTAACCTTTGCTGGGAGGGGTAGGGATGAGATTCCCCTTGCACGTGAGGCTCAGAGTTTCAGGGGAAGGGTATGTGCTGAGCCGACCCTTATGCAAATCTCATATGCCCCAGAAGAGCCAGAGGAGGCCTGCTCGAGCGGCCCTCTCCTGCGACTACTTTGTGTCGCACCCAGCGGTGCCCATCTGGTAGCCAGCCGGCCCCAGATGCACGTACTCTGGTGACGTGCAGCCCCCGTAGGGGAATATACAGGACAGAGGAGTGGCAGAGGCACACAGCTTGCTGGGCCAGTATTACAGCAGTATGGGGCAGGCTCCTCAAGGTAATCAGTCTTGAGGGCAAGACCCAGGCCCCAGGGTGATCAGTCCTGGGGTGAGCGACACTAGCCAGCCAACTTGTGTTTGCCGATGATTGTTAGTACCGGCAAAGGGATTTTGGAGCTTAAGAGCAGCTAGGACTAGGAATTGAGTTTGTCGTTTATGGTGAGATATTTTTGAGAAAAGGCACTAGAATAGGAAGAAGATGCAGATGAGGATTATTAGCATAATGCCGTAGAAGATGAGATTAGAGGGTTGACAGAAGGAGGAAACTTGTGGAGGAGGTCTGTAAGGATAGAGCTAGAGAGTTTGGGTACAGACAAGCTTTTTATGCTTAGAAGTTGTGTTAGTAGGTTGTGCGCCTAGTTCCAGAGGGATTTATTATAGGCAGAGAATGTTCACTCATGCAGGGTGAGACGGGGCCGGGAGGTATTGACAAGGACAGGTGTGATACAGAGGCGGGAGAAGGGGTAACGTCCATCAAAAGTAGAGGTGGCTGCCTCATACAGAGCTTTGACATTTAAAGCTAGTAAGTCTATTCATTGCCGCAGGGTAGATATGGCCTGGGGAGTAAGGGTGTTGAGTCCGGTCTGCACGGCACTTCAGCGGTGGTAGATGTTTGGGTGAGGGTGATGGCTGCGGTGACGGCTGCTGCTACAGAGGCGATGATGGCTGCAGAGATGGCGGCGGTGATTCTGAAGTCTCGCTTCGCGTGTGGGCTGAGCTGAGTGACGGAGCTGTCCATGGGCAGTGCAGGAGCGACCCACCTGGTCACGTTGAGCGGGATCTACAGGAGTCTAGGTTGAAGTACTATGAAAACTACTGAGAAAGAGGTATTAAGGTAGTTAAGTAGGTGACATGTGTTAGGGTGACTATAGTTTGAGCAGGTAAAGAAATAGAATGGAGGACTTAAAAAGACCATGGAAGTGAGGTTTTCGCCACCTAAAACATTAAACGCATAGTAGTCCGGACCGGTAACCCTGTTACCCTCAGTTGGGGGCTGCTGGGTGCTGTTGAAGGTGACCAGGCGCCATTGGGATTCGGTTGCTCCGAGGAAGGGGCGTAGGTTTAGGCAGCTGAGGTTTCCACAGAGAGAGAGGTGGGTGAAACCGCTGGTACCATTAAGAAAGGGGGGGTTATAGGGAACGAAGAAGTTATATTTGGAGGAGTTGTGAGTTCAAGGGGGAGAATGACACGGAAGCCACGGGATTTCTGTAAAGGAAGTCGAGGGTGTAAAGCTGCCAGGCGAGCAGAGGGGAACTGGGGGCCGCACCGGCGGGTGCGGGCGAGTTTGGTTATATCCGGGTGCTGTTCCTCTAGCTGGCCAAGGTCCTGTGAAAAGGAGGGCTTTTGGCTTGTTCTCGCGGAGTATACCGGCGCTTATGGTTCGGGAGTAGATAAGGTGGATGCAATTAGGCCATTGAGGAGAACATGGGAGCCCGTTTTCTGCTTGTCCTGAAAGATTAGCAAACGTGAGGTTTAGTAGTTTGTTGTTTGGCTGGGAGACTTCGGGGATGGCTTGTATTGACGAATTCTGCAAAAAGGTAAGGTTAATCGCTAGGGCTTCAGGAGTGGGGGGAGAAATTGGGGAATGATGATAGGTTGAGAGGCGCACTAGCGGGGAGGACATTGGGATCGCATGGGAGATTTAGTAAGCAATTATTAACAAAAGGTTGTGGAAATGTGGAGGAATTAGGAGTGAGAAACAGTAATCCTGGGGGATATTAAATTGCGGCCCACACTTTGCTTTCAAGAGGTTTTGCAGAAGTGGCTGTGGAGAAAATTAAAAGTGTTACAGGGAGGAGTCGCCAGGTGAAAATTCCGGAGGGGTGTGCTAGAAAAAACATTTTTACTGAAAATAATAAGCAGGTTAGCACTTAGAGGAAGAAAATGAGCAGGTTAAAACACGATGATGCACAGGAAAATTAAGGCAAGTAGGATTCTTTCGAAGAGGCTCCAATCCTTTGGAGTAACTGTTGCTGGGTAGCGTAGGGACCGGTAAGCTTATTCTCTTTGCCTGCTTTGCGCAGTTGCTTTATATTTTCCTCACTGTGGGGAACTCACGGGAATGGGCGCTGCGGGGATGGGGTGAGATTAATGGGGAAGAGCACTGCCTGTGTCGGCGGCAGCGGTCGGACCGAGGGCCAGAGCTATCCAGGTCCCGGGGAGGAGTTATTGTTAGTGGGATTATAGTAGAGCGGCTGGGGTGGGCAAGATGGCAGTTGCCCCGGGCACGGCCCTGCGTAAGATGGCAGTGGGTAAACATAAGATAGCGGCTGCGCCTCTGGGACAAAAGGGTTAGTGCAGCTAAAGGAAGAAGGGGGGGTAGCGGAGGGAGGGGCTGAAGTGGCGGGGGAGGGTTTAGGATGTTTTGCCTCCGCGCTCTTAGGGAGAGCGGGGTAAATGTTGTGGCTCCCTTCCGGTCTGGGCAGTGGGGAAGAAGGCGGAAGGGTGGAGTTAGTTTTCCCGCCCTGAGGCTCTCCACCATAGTCCTGTAGGGCCGGGTGTTTTTCGAGCCGCTCCTCAAGCTGTTCAAGTAAAGATTCTGCATCGGAATCAGACTCGGACTTTGAGCCGGATTGCATCTCTACAGCGGCTGCTGCAGCCACGGTTTTAGTAGGTTTAGGTCAGCCATCGGTAGGGGGTAAGGAGCCTTGTAGGCAGGAGCGAATGGTAATGAGCGTGGGGAGAAGCCCCGGAGGGAAGCGTTTGCCTTCGTGCTCCATTTTTGTCTGTGACCCTGGTGATTAATTGATCATAGGTAGCTGGGGTCCAAAGTGGACTCGTCAGCAGCCAGGGGTTAAACGGCAGCAGGAGGTCCCAATAAACTTGCAGCTCCCGGGCTGAAACTTTACACCTATGGGTATCTAGCAGAGCGGCCAGCGCTCTCACTTGGGGGACCTGGCTTTTAGAAAGAGATGAACCCATTTTGAATTTAGGAGGACTACTCTGCGGGTTTTCTCTTGCGAGAAAATACCTAGGACAGTGTTTATTTCACAAGAGAGTCTAGATGCTTACCTTAGTTCCGTGGTCCTAGGATCTCCAGTGTCCAGGCGGGAACGGAAGGGTCCCTATTCGGGCGCCAATTGCCGCTGATAGCTTCAGCCGGGTCGCGCGACCGGAGCACTGGGTGAGTTAGGGGGCGAGCTCGCGGGAAACAAACCTGGGTAAGCAGGACCTAGCCGTCTCAGCTAGGGGACTAAAGGACTTGAGCCAGAGGCCAATTAATCAGCACAAAGCTTCTTTATTGTTACATCGTAAGAGCTTAGGTACCGAAGCGGCTCAAGTACGCTAAAGACCCCGAGGTTAGGAGAGTCTCGGTTAAGTATCGGTTAGGAGGGGGAGGGAGCAGGGGCGTGGGCAAGAGGGGTAGGGGGCCAATTACACAAGCTTAGAGATAGTTGCTAGGCTGAGGGCTAAGGTTAGGTATAGAGAAGTGAAGTAAATAACAGGGAGGCTTACGGTTTAGTGGTGAGCTATGGAAATGGGCGGTCTACGACAAGAGGGGGAAGGGGGAACAATGAGCTAGGTTACAGACATGAGAGACAGGGAGAGAATACAGAAATGATTAAAAAGATTTTTAAAGTATGGCTAAGCTCCCATCCCTGAGAAATATGCCACATTTCCTTTATCATGTTGAGGAAGTTCCATTCTATTCTTATCCTTTGAAGTGTTTTCAACAGGAAAGAATGTTGAATTTTGTCAAATGCCTTTTCTGCATCAATTGAGATGATCATGTGGTTTTTCTGCTTTGATTTTTTGATGTGGTGTGTTACATTAATTCATTTTCTTATGTTGAATCATCCTTGCATGCCTGGGATGAACCCTAGTTGGTCATGCTATATAATTATTTTAATGTGCTGCTGGATCTGATTTGTTAGAATTTTGTTGAAGATTTTTGCATCCATATTTGTTAGAGAGATTGGTCTGTAGTTTTCTTGTAGGAGCAAGGGTTAAAACAAGACCTGCAGAATTTATTGGGAGCAACTGGCTTCCGAGTGGCTGTGACAGTAAAATATGAAGATTGTTATCTGCTTAATGGAGAAGAGTCTGGGAGGGAGAGAATGTTTTTTCTTAACCCCAAGTTCTTTATGGCTATTTTTAGTATGTAGGGAGTAAACACTGAAAAACAAGCACTGTGTTCCTTCACAAAATACGTGCATGCTGTCACTGAATCCTGCAGTATATAAGCAGGAACTAGTTAAGAATAAAGTTGTCTCATGTCACTAATCTTCAGACTCCATGATCCCATCTGTCTCTCTTGTCATTAATGTCCTTCAAGCCCTGGTCTGTGGAAAGGAATATCTGGTGCCCAATGTGGGGCATGAAGAAGAAGAAGACTCCAAAACAATATTGAGAACCGAGGAAAAGTTTCCATTAAAGAGATATTTGTCCAGTTGATAGAAAACTCAAGTCATATTAGAAAGTAAGCATCTTCCTTGTATCATCAGGGTAATGGGTAATCTCAATGGGTGGCTGGAGGAGTATATTTATGTGTTGAAAACATTGTTAGAAGCTACTGGGGTATCTGTTAAAACATCTGAATTATTAAGCATATTGATCTCATTCAAAAACGTTGTTATTGGTCACCTTGAAGGTCATAATATTTTCAATTGAAAACAATGGTGTTTGGTTATGAAAGCTCTTCAGAGGGCTTATCAAAAAGGGGAGCCTGTCCCATTATCAGTATGGGCATTGTGTCATCAAATAGCTGCAGCATTAGATCCCTTACACTAGAAAGCAAAGATGGGGAAACTGATTTTTTCCCCAAGAACACATGACTGTGTCTGTAAATATAAATGAAAAGGAAATGAAACTTAGTGAGAAGGAGGTTGTAAGGACAGATGAGGAAAATGTTAAATCTATGCACTCTCAGCCCATACCAATCCTTTTTAAAATAAGTCTAGTTTCACTTGCCCTCAAAACTTCCCAAACTTTTATCAAACAAAAACTACTAGTGTGTTTAATTTACATCAACAGAATTCCATATTCCCTGCACAAATTTGCAATCCACCTTCTGCCCCTATGGCCCGTACCTTAATTTCACAGCCTCTTAGCATCTGTTTTTTACAGATACTGGTGATTCAGCAATATATAAGAATCCTGTAATAGTACCAAAGCCTATACCTAAAACACCTGTAATGAAATGTCTACTACAGGGATCTCAGCAAGGAGACTTGGGGCTAATCCACTTTTATTAGCTTTTCCTATGACAATCACTTGCATCCTGATCAAAATAATACTCAGGGCACTTTAGAAGTTCATCATGAGCCAATTCCTTTTAAATTGTTAAAAGATTCTAAACAAGCTTTTGCCCAGTATAGAGTGGATTCTCCATGTGCTACAAGTTTAGTTCAGGGTATGACTCATGTAGATTAATCCTTTGGGACTGGGAGATGCTAGCCAGAACTGTTTGAAATTTGGCTGAATTTCTACAATTTAAAGCATGGTGGACTGATGAAACTATTCAGTTGGCTAGGAGGAATGCTAATGAGCAGCATCCAGTGTTAATAATGGCAGAACAAATCATGGGCACTGGCCAATGGGTAGCTATTGAAAGGCAGTTACAATATGATGATAGAGCTATTGTCCAACTCAGAATGTCCTGCCTTGCAGTCATTGAGATGATCAGCCTGGAAGGACAAAATCAACATTACAACATTTTGTGGCAGATGTCAGTTTGAATCTTTGGGGCATGGATTGCTTTCACAGTTGGGAGCATAGTTACATATCCCCCACTTATCAGAAAAGCAGAACAACTATACCTAAAGGTGCAATTTCAAAACACTAGGTAACCAAGGGATTATCAAGGGCTAGGATATTCTAAGGAACAGACAAATTTATAATGGGGGTCATTGAAATGAAGGGCATAATTACCCCCAATAACATGGCTTATTACATTGCCAATATGGGTAGATCAATGGCCCCTTCCTCAAGAAAAATTGAATGCCCTTCATAATCTAATTCAGGAGCAATTACAATTACAACATATTGAAACTTCCAAAAGTCCATGGAATTCTCCAATTTTTGTTGTTAAAAAGAAATCTGGGAAATGGAGAATGCTAACTAATTTAGGAGTAGTAAATAAAGCCATCAGTCCTATGGATGCACTTCAACCAGGGGTTCCTCAACCCTCTATGATTCCTCAATCTTGGAAATTGGTTATTATTGATTTAAAAGATTGCTTTTTAAACTATTCCATCAGTGGATAAAAGAAAGTTTGCATTTTCTGTTCTGGCATTGAATAATCAGGCTTCGATGCAAAGATATCAATGGTGTGTCTTACCCCAAGGGATGATAAACAGTCCCACCATGTGTCAACTGTTTGTGCATCAGCCCGTACGAGAAATAAGAAATAAATTTACAGAGGCTCTTGTCATTCATATGTGAAAGATATTTTAATTGCATGTGACAATGATGACTCTTTAGAAAAGGTTTTTGTTGCCATTGCAGAAATTTTACCTCAATATAGGCTGCAAATAGCTCCAGAAAAGATTCAAAAAAGTGAACCTTACCTATACTTAGGAATGCAAATAGCTGCTAATAAAATAACTCCTCAAAAACTACAATTAAGATTGGATAATTTACAAACTTTAAATGATTTTCAAAAACTGTTAGGAGATATTAGTGGGATTAGACCCTCTTTAGGGATACCTAATTTTATGTTATAGAACCTGTTTGATATTTTACGAGGAGATTCTGATTTATTAAGCAAGAGGTAGTTAGCAGCTGTGGCTGAACAAGAATTACAGTTAATTGAACAATGCATTCAAGAAGGACAGCTTGTTCAAATAGATCTAGAAAAGCCTGTTGGTTTTATTACCATTTTTTTTTACCTTGCAATCTCCCACAGACCTATTTTAACAAGATAGTGTTTTAGAATGGATCTTTTTACCAAACAATTGACAAAAATGTTTAAATACAAATCTGCAAAACTCATTTCTTTAATAGCCAAAGGATGCCTAAGATATTATCAATTAAGAGATCATGATCCTAATCTCATATTGTTATTGCAGGGCACACCGAAAAACAGATCACACAATTCAAAAACTGCAAGCCAATTTGGAGTCTTTATTAGTTAGCTGGTGATCACCTCAAGAAACCCCCTGGAAGGAGACTCAGAGAGCAGCCCCAAGAGGTTCTCAAGGTGGGCTTATAAAGGCAAAAACCACAAGCTTATTCACAGAACCAGGAAAGAGGTATTAGCTTCTTAGAATCACATCTTGGCTTGCAGCTGTAAGCAAGCAAGCTTATCTACAGAAGCCGAAAAATGCCATTAACTCTTGCAAAAAAAAAACAAAACATCCCATACTTTTAGTTTCTTAACAAAGATTACTGTTCAGTTTTAACCTTTGAGGACTTTCCACACTGGATCTTGTGAATCCATATACCTTCTCCTTGCTTGGGTCTGATTTATTTCTGCTGGCCCTTTACATTCTCCACTGGTTCTATGAGAGAATCAAATCATTGCTTCTTTATTTTGATTATAAATCTGTTGATAATGGATTCAAAGGACTAATAATTTAATAGATTGTATTCTTTTTTGCACATATGAGGTCAGACAGTTTATTATACAAGATCTAAACATTAAGTCTAATAATATGAGAATTAGGAGTACTGTTATGGTGGTTAAGAGCATGGGCAGCCATGGGGACCAGGAAAACAAATTTTCATACCAGTTGGTTGCAGCTTTCTGGCATTCCTCCCACTCTCGTAACCTACTATGGACTAGGGATGGACTATTTTTAATTATTCCAGAATGATTGCTATGGAAGCAGCAGGACCCCCTTGTTTAGAAATAGGAGGTCTAAGCCTCTGCAAGCTTGGCCAATGAATCTAGGGATTTTTCCAAATTATCGATGGAGCTTTCTAATTCACTAAGATCCAGATCAACTTGTTTGCTAAGGGCTTTAAAATTTTGGTCCCTGGTGATAAGGGCTGAATTTCCAACTGCAGTTGATCATGTGATGCCCAGTCTGACATGGAGTGGCATCAAAATTGGGGCTCACATGGCTCACTTGATTTCTAGATGTTCCCTACCCACTTCCCCAGAATAATAATATACTTGGGATATAATGTGAACTAAGATACAAAATTCCTCCTTGATGCCCATTATTGGGGGAGTGATACAGTGGGTGATATCAGATGTGCAAGCAAACCAAGTACCATCAGGGGCTACAAGGAGGCAGTAACATGCACCTGGGGTCTAAGTGAAAATGTCCTTTAGTGACATGATGAGGCCACAGGGGTCACTATAGGGGGATTTGGCTAGATTAAAATTATCAGAATAAATACAGGTTCCCTGCCCTTGGAGATCTCTTAAGGTGAGTTTTGGTTCCTGTCCCCACCTGCATAGGTGTTGGCCTTGTGCTTCTTGGACTGAGAGGTTTCTGATATGGGTATCCATGAGACTAGGGAGATATTAGCTCCTATTCCGATGTAATAAGGGGGTTCAGGGTTTAAGCAAAGCCAACAGTCTTCAGTAATAAGTGGATTGGTTGATTCATGAACTAGAAAACTGAATTTAACATGTTGAGTAGGGGCATTTTAGGGGGGGGAGAGGAATTTATTTGGGAGTTTGGGGTAGCATAGGCTTTTGAGCTCGAGCCTACCAGAGGCAGGGCCCTGGGTCTGGGGGGCTGTGCCAGTTTTATGCCAGGGTTGAGAGCTCAATTATATCCTATGGAATTGTCCATTTTATGGGGAAGCTACCTTTGAATTGTGAAACCGGTGCCTGGATTGTAAACCAAGACATATAACCTCAATCCCCAAGTTTTTCCACTTGCCCAGGTTTGGTTACACTGGAAAGGGATATAATAATCATTGGATTACAGGTGCCTCAAGTGCAACTCTTGGGGTTATGGGCTTGTGCCCTTCTTAAGGTTATGAACGGGTCTCAGTTAGTCCATTCTACAATTGTTTTGCAGCCCTATTTGGCACGATAATATTGGCCTTTCCCTTGGCAGTTTAAATTTCCCTCCATGGGAGAGGCATAGTGTTGGGTATGCCATAAGCCTTTTTCCTGGTGGGGAAGGGTACACCTGTATCTGATTATATTACCATAACTCCCATTTCCTAGGTGTCCAAACAGTTGGCAGAGATCAAAGTGGAGGGTTGATTGGGAGGGAGTGGTGGTTGTAGCCACCACTACTCCTTCCACCATATTAGTGAGTTCCCAGGTAAAGTTTATAACCTGGTGAGGGTTTTGTCCTGTGACCCCCCCCCCCCACCAGGGATATCAGGAGGACCCAGAGGAATTTCTGGAAAGTCTAATTTTTAGTGGATGCTCAGTTTGCTGGATGGTCCATTTTTCAGGGAGCTGGTCTGGGTAGCCTTTTTAATCTGGGTGTGATGAATTCAGTGTCATTTTCCCACAACTTTTACTGCCATTGGGGTTGTGAGGATTACTGGCAGAGGTCTCATCCACTGGACCTCCAAGATGATTGGCTGAAGATTTTAATCCAGACCAGGTCTCTGGGTTGCACCTGAAATAGATCTTTGTTAAGGGCAGGACTTGTTGGTCATGGATGGGCTGACTTCACCAGTTCCTGAGTTTGCTAGGTGGCAGATAGCAGGACCTGTAATGATTTTAGAAGAGAATGGTTATTTATTTCAGCTATTTTTTCTTCCCCCAACTTAGGAATTAGTGGGGGTGGTCACCCAAACATGATTTCATATGGGGTAATTCCCATAACATAGGGAGTACATCTAGTTCTTAGGAGGGCAAATGGAAGGCAACTCACTCAGTTTTCGCTGGTCTCAAGCTTTAGTTTATTCAAAGTTTCTTTTATTGTTCTATTCATTCTTTCAACTTGCCCTGAACTCTGTGGCCTATAAATACAATGTAATTTCCTTTTGATATTTAATATTTTTGCTAACAATTGGATAATTTGGGTGATGAATGCTGGCCTATTGTCAGACTCCATTGCATTTGGGAGGGAAAATCTGGGCATGATTTCAGAAACTAGTTTGTTTGGTTTTTTTAACCACTATTTGTGCTGTCTTAGTTCTGACAGGAAATGCCTCAGTCCATCTGGAGAAGATGTTGATGAAAACCAGCAGGTATTTTACCCATACAGACCAGGTAATATTTCCTTGAAGTCTATATCCCACTGTTCTCCTGGGGCTTGTCTCCTTATCCTGGTTCCTTGGGGCATCTCCTTCCCTTGGCCAGAATTCACCTCGGTGCAGATGTGGCACCTGGATGATATCTGCTGGGCTTGTTGTTGCAGTTGGGGAATGTGGGAATTTCTCTGTAAGTGTTCAGTTAGTTTTGTACTGCCCAGGTGTGTACTTTGGTGAACCTGGCCAACCAAATTGTGCCCCAGGTGCTCTGGTACCAGGATTCTCCCATCCGGTAGAATTTTCCAACCATCTGGATCTGTTTTAGTGTCCAGAGTTTCACCCAGTTTAACTTCTTCCCTGGTATATTTGGAGGGCTCGGCAGTACCCACCTCAGTAAAACAGGAAGTATCTGCAGCATTCCCACTGGTTTTTGGGCAATCTCTTTTGCCATTTTATCAGCCAGGGCGTTTCCTCTGATGATTTGAGTTTTGGCAGTCTGATGTCTTCTGCAGTGTATAATGGCTGCTCTTTTTTGGCAACCAAATAGCCTCTAAAGTGGTGAGTATTTCTGGTATATTTTTTGTTTCTTTTCCTCCTGATGTCAAAAGTCCCTGCTCCTGAAATAGTACCCCATGAACATGCACAGTTGCAAAGGCATATCTGCTATCCGTGTAGATGTTGACAATCTACCCTTTTCCCCACCTTAGAGCCTGGATCAGAGCTATCAGTTCAGCATTTTGGGCTAAAGTCCCATATCCTAAGGCCTGAGCCTGGATAACCCAGTCTGTAGTTAGCATCACTGCCCCCACACACCTGATTCCTTCCAAGACATAACTGCTTCCATATGTATATATTTCTTCATCAGGATTTGGCCAGAGGTTGTCAGTGAGGTGAGCTGTCAGGTTTGTGAGGGATTCCAGGACCTTGTGGCAGTCATGGATGGGCTTGGATGGGTCATCATCTGGGAGTATGGTGGCGGGGTTAAGGGCCATTGCTTTCAGGAAGTGGATTCTCAGGGGATCTAGTAGCTGTATTTGATATTGGGTTATCCAGGCATTTGAGGGCCATCTTTTGGGTGGGCTCCTTAGTAACATTTCTACTGAATGTGGGGCCATTATTTGTAAGTCCTGTCCCAGAGTTAATTTGGATGCTTCTTTAACTAAAATAGTGGTGGCAGCAGTGGCCCAGAGTCAGCTTGTCCATCCAGCTGCTTTATAGTCTAACCTTTTAGACAGAGAAGCACCCAGACTTTTCCATGGCCTAATATTTGGGTTAGAACCCCTTTTGTTATTCTCCAGGCCTCACAACATGCAGTTGAAAGGGTTTTGACAGCCCAGGCAAGATTAAGGCAGGAGCATTCACAAGTGCCTGTTTTAGGATTTTAAAGGCCTTTTGTTCAGTTTCAGCCCAGGTTAGAGTTTCCTCTTTTCCCCTTGTGCTAGTATACAAGGGCTTGGCTATTTCTGCAAATCTGGGATCCAGAGTCAGCAATATCCAACTGCCCCTGGGGATTCCTGTACCTACCTGTTTGTCTTTGGTTGGGGTATCCTTAAGATAGCTTCAACCCTTCTTGAGGATAGTGTCCTCTTTCCCTCCTGTAGTTCATATCCTAAGTATGTTGCTGAATTGGTGCAGAGTTGGGCTTTTTTAGCTGAGATGCGATAGCCTAACTGGGCTAGCTCCTGCAGTTAAGTTTCAGTTGCCTTTTTTACAGTCTGTCAGGTTGTTAGCTGCCAGTAAAAGGTCATCCATGTATTGTAGAAGAGTTATTTCTGGATGTTTTTTGTCTAAAGCTGACCAAATCTTGACTTAAGTCTCCATTAACCAGGGTGGGGGTATTTTTAAAACCTGCGGCAACCAGGTCCAGGTCAATCATCGAGAGAATTTCTCCTCTGGGTCAATCCATTCAAAATAAAAAATGGACTTACTTTTCTAAGCCAGAGGAAGCAAAAAGAAGGTGTCCTTTAAGTCCAAAGCAGTATAAACCTGTTGACTGGGAGTATATATGGGTTAGGCATAGTAGAGTGAATGGTTTCAACTCTTTTGTTCACTTCCCAAAGGTCTTGCACTGGCTGGTAATCCTCAGTCCCAGATTTTTGTACTGGGAGAAGGGGGGTGTTCCAGGCTGAATGGCAGGGGACTAGAATGCCTGCCTCCAGGAGTCATTTTATATGGACTTCAATACCTCTTTTAGCCTTTAAGCTTATTGGACATTGTTGGATTCTGACAGGGGTGGCAGTGCTAGTCAGTTGGACAACAATGGGGGGCTGGTGGACAGCTAATCCTGGTAGGTTATTTTCTGCCCATACACCCAGTATTTTTTCTTTAAATTCCCACTGGGGCCAGCAGTGCTACCTCCACAGTAAGTAAATATTCTTCCAATAAGGGGCAAGTAAGGAGGTTTACTGAGGGGTTGGTATTGAACGAGAGCTTGGCCAAATCATTTTTGAAAGAGATGGTGGCCTGTAATTTCTGGAGAAGGTCCCTTCCCAAAAGAGGGTAGGGGGACTCTGACATCACAAGAAATGAGTGGGTGACAGTTCCTTCTCCATGGTTAGCGATTCTAGTCTTTGTCCATGGGTTGCTCTTTCCTGTTGCTCCCTGTATGGGAATTTTTTCATTAGATATGGATTCTTCTGCCTGCTGGAGGATGGAGATCACCCCAGTATTCACAAGAAATTTTATAGGCTTGTCCCAAAATTCTAAGTTGACCCTGGGCTCCCAGGGGCTCAATGTAATGGAGTCCAGGCCCTGCCAATTTGCCTCTTCAACTAGAATGGGGGCGGGTTTCAGTCCTTTAAGTCCTCTTTTATAGCATTCATTTTTTCAATGTCCATTTTCTTTGCAGTAGGTGCACTGGTTTGCACCTAGGCCGACCTCTTTCCTTGGTTCCCCTTCCTTTTCCCAATGGTTTCCCATCCATCTTTTTCCTTTTCCTATTCAGCCATTGTAGATACTAAAATCCTGGTTATTTTTCTGGACTGCATGGTCCAGGGGTCATCTCTGTTTTTAAAAGTCTTTTGGGCAACCTCTATCAGTTTGGACACCTTACCCCAAATCCTTCTAATTTCCGTAAGTTTTTTCTTATATCTGGGGCCGACTGGGTGACAAATACTATATTTATGGCTCACCTATTTTTGGGTGCATTTGGATCTATAGGGGTATACAAGCAGTATGCCTCTAGGAGGTGCTCAAGGAAAGTGGCTGGAGATTCATCCGGCTTTTGTATAGTTTCACTTACCCAGGATAAGTTGGTCAGCTCCTTGGCCATCACTTGTATTTCCCAGAGCAGAGTCTGGTGAGAATGATCAAGAGCCTCCTTAACTTTTTCAGTATTGATGTCCCATCTGGGATGTGTGGAGGGGAACACAGCCTTTAATTGGGTTGATTCAGTAGTAGGTTGCCCATAAGGTCCAAGAATTAACTTCCTCACCTCTCTCCTGACCCAGTCTCATTCCTTGGAGGTGACGAGGGCCTGGAGGAGCTGTTGGCAGTCATCCCAATGGACTTGTGAGTGAAAAAGACAATCTCCAAGAGGGAGACCAGTGCTTGGGGTTTTTTAGAGAAAGAGGGATTCTGGTTTTTCCAATTATGCAGATTGCTAGAGGAAAAGGGGATATAAACCATGAAAGGTTGACGGTCATCCCCCGGGGCAGGGCCAACCTGCCTCAAGGGTAAAATTTGGACTCCAGAAGAATCTGGTGATTGTGAACCAGAAGAAGGATGGTAAGCAGAGCCACTTCTGGTATGGGAGGACTGAAGGTCACCTCCCGGCCATCAGAGGGGATGATTGCTGCCTCTTGACCATTTCTCCCCTCTAGTCTTAGTGGGGACGGAGAGGCTGTTAGGTATGGGGGAGGGTCCATCAACAGCAGATCCTCTGGTGGTCCTGTCAGTACTGGGATCCCATTCATCTTCTCTTTCTGAGAGGTTTTTATTAAGAGTGTCATTTTGGGTCTGGGGAGTTTTCCTTTTTTGGGACTCCAGGTAAGGCCATAACCACTTCCGTTTTTCTGTTAAAATTTCAACCCAAATTAATATATAGGGGATTTGGTCAGGGTGGTCTGGATTACCAAAAATTGTCCTTTGGACTCTAAAAGCTATATATAGATCTCTGGTTCCCTTGGAAGGCCACGCAGAACCAAAAGTTGGCCACTCCCATGAGTAGAGTTTTTCCAAGTCAAAGGCATTGACAGGGGCTCTGTAGTCTCTGGTCTTCTGCTAAAATTCCTGGAAATTTCTCAAAAAACATTAAAGGGGAGTACAGACAGATGAACTTGGCTGGCCCATGGCAATTATGACAAAAATGACACAGAATGAGACAAGACCAACAGTTGAGAGGAGGGACAAAACAAACTGAAAAGTGTTATCCCTAACTAATTTCTAACCTGTAGTCCTGGACAACATCTTGCTCCAGGACTGGAGTTTGGAGTAATGCTGTGTTCACTCTTCCAGAGGTCTTCACTGGATCCAATAACAGATCTGTATTCACCAGTGAGGTTTCCAGAAACAGATGACTCCACCAGATTTTGTATAATTTCAGAGGGTCCTTTAGGACTGGCCTGTTCTCCAGCCCTTATCTGTGGCAGAGGAATGTCTTTCAAAGGCCTTCCCCTAGGCTGGACCTCAGTTACTGGGTTGATCCCCAGGACCTGTAGCCACCAGATGCCCCATTAGGGATGATCTCACTGGGGCCTCCAAATGCTCTGGTGCTCACCAAATGAAAGCCACATGATTCAAAAACTGCAAGCCAATTTGGAGTCTATTAGACAACTGGCAAATGACTCAGAACCCCCCAAGGAGGAAGATTCAGAGAGCAGCCCTGAGAGGTTCTCAAGGTGGGCTTATAAAGGCAAAACCCACAAACTTATCCACCAAAGCAGGAAAGAGGTGTTAGCTCCTTAGAACTACATCTTGGTTTGCATCTGTAAGCAAGCAAACTTATCTACAGAAGTAAAATAATGCCATTAGCTCTTGCAAAAAATATCTTCCATTCTTTTAGTTTCTTAACAATGTTTATTGTTCAATTTTAAATATTGGGGAAGTTCTACCCTGGATCTTGTGACTCCAGATACCTTCTCCTTGTTGGGGCCTGATTTATTGCTCCTGACACTCCACAGTGTGTGATCTCATAAAGGAAGAGGTTCAAAATCTATGTACCTCTTGGCAAATAGCATTAAGTGATTTTAAAGGACAAATTGATAATCATTTGCCTATGTCAAAACTTTTATAATTTCTAAAAAGAACACAGTGGATTTTGCCTAAACTTGCTAGGGCTTCCCTGCTGGGGGGAACCGTTACTCTCTTTACTGATGGTAGTAGTAAAGTGCAGGCTGCACATGTCAGTCACCCCAGGGGAAAACAAAAGTTGGAAAATGCCTTATGCCATAGTCCAGCACACTGAATTAGCAGCTATAATTCAAGTATTGCAAAATTTTCAACAATCCCTTAATATTGTTTCTGATTCTGAATATGTCTGCCAAACAGTTGCTCTACATTGAGACAGCTTCTTTATTTGAAGGAGAAGAATTATCCCGAATGTTTTTACATTTACAAACACTAGCCAGAAGTCAAATTAATCCCCTTTTTATCATGCATATAAGACCTCATACTAATCTTCTGAGTCCTTTGTCATTACAAAATCAGCAAGCAGATACTCTTGTGAGGGTAATTCAAGATCCCACAACATTTCACAAATTGACTCATATTAATAGAAATGTGATTGAAATTTCCATCTTTATCTAAACAGTAAGCTCAGGACATTTTTAGGACTTGTCCTAACATGTGGATCCATCCAACATGTGGATCTTTAAATGCACTCCCATTTGCATCAGGGGTTAATCCTCAAGGTCAAAAAGCAAATGAATTATGGCAAATGTATGTTACTCATATTTCACAATCTGGTAAAATTCAATATGTACATGTTATCATAGACACCTTTTCTCATTTCATATGGGCTACTGCACAATCTGGAGAAAATTTCTGTGATGTTCAATCGCATTTACTTAACCTTTTGCTATTATGGGATGCCCTCAGTCTATTAAAACGGACAATGGTCCCACTTATATGGGGAAGCAATTTCATAAATTTTGTACTACTTTTCATATTACTCATATCACAGGAATTCCATATAATCCCTCTAGGCAAGGAAATATTGAATGAGCAAACCAGAAGGTAAAGTCTATGCTCATGAAACAAAAAGGGGGAGATGATAATCAGGAGGAGGATGTTGTGAAAATAAGTACACCTAAAGATCAATTAGCAAAAGCACTGTTTACTTTAAACTTTTTAAACATTTATGATAAATCATCACAGACTCCCACAGAATAGCATTTTAGTAATTTGGAAAGAAATATGAAATGACCAAAACAGAACTGCAGCTGCAGCTGATCTACTGGAAAGATGTTAAGAATGATTTATGGAAACCAGCATGATAAAGGTGTGGGGTAGAGGATTTGCTCTTGTCATTACAGATGACAGAACCTCAGTTTGGATTCCCTCAAAAATAATAAAACCCAGACATGTTGACTCTGACAAAAAAATAACAAAGTGGGTAATGCACATTATAGCATATAACTTTAATTGCTAAAGGACAGGGACATAGTTATACTTATTGGGCTTATATTCCTAACCTACCTCTGCAGTAGGCCCTAACATGGGCAGATCCAACTTTACCAATATATCTGAATACTAGTTTAGGATTCCCAGGTCCAATAGATTAAAGGCTTCCAAAACTACGTAAGGAATAAGGAAAAATGGTGTCAAATTTAACTTCCATTTTTAGAAAGACCCATATGCATAAGTAATGAATTACTGTGTATGACAATAAGTAACCAAACTACATGGTTTAAGCTTAAGAATGATTCTCGTAATTGCTCATATGCATATCCCTTTTTAAACACTATGGAATCAAGTGATACTTGCCTATTAGATGGGAGAAAAAGTTGGAATGGATGGCAGTTATATTATATGGATCAAGCAGTTATCATAATTAATGATTCCTATGGAATTGTAAGAGATGTGGTCCCTGCGGGGCCTCCCATCTCTAACTCAGATGACTGAGACTATATGGACAGGCAAGATAAATCAGAGTTTAATACATAGAGGATGATTTGTGCCATATCTATGGGATGATAAATATAAAATTAGTCAGAGAAATCTATGGAAATTTTTTCTGGGACTGAGACCAATTTTTATAGCAAATTCTAGTAACTATAACTTCTCTTAAATAGCAGCCATAAACACTATATGCAAAGATGTACTAGAGATACATATGTACTTGTTAAAGGTCAAATGCAAATAAGAAATCAAACTTTTAATTGTGAGAACTGTTCTCTGTTCACTTGTCTTCAAGCATTTATTTTGCAGGAAAATGAGATGTGTATAGCAGCAAGGAGAAGAAGAGGTATTTGGCTGCTGGTGCAGATGTCAAGATCTTGGCAATCCTCTCCAGAAACACAAACCCTGATCCATTTGGCAAAAGAATATTTAAAAGGACTAAGAGACTAATTGAACTCATTATTGCAGCTGTCATTGGAATCATTGGAATTATCATGGTGGCTGCAGTCGCTGGAACTGCATTGCATCAAACTATACACACACAGCATTATGTTAGAGAATGGCATAAAAATGCCAGTGAGCTGTGACATAGTCAATCTTATATTGATGAACAAATTAATGATAGACTAAATGACATAGAGACATCATTGGTTCATATTGGAGATCAAATATATAATTTAAAATTTTACAAAGTTTAAAATGTGACTGGAATGAGAGCAATTTTTATATTACCCCTTAAGATATAATAATTCTGAAATAGAATGGGAAAAGGTAAAAAGACATCTTTTGGGGCATCCAGATAATTTAAGTCTCAATATCTTAGAATTACAAAAATGGTACAGAAATATCTCAGAATAATTTACATATAGCTGATGGAGATGATGTTATACAACCACTTACCCAAGAGCTAAAAAATCTTAATCCTATTTGCTGGTGGAAATCACATCAATTTTTTACTACTATAGGCTTAGGTTTGGGGCTGTTTAGGTTTGGGCCCTTTCTCTTCCTCCTCAGCTATGCTAAACAACAAATGTTCAAAGTATAAGCTGTGCTACTAAGCAAAGCCACCCTAACAGTATGATTCTGGTGAAACCCTTTAGCTCCCTCCTGAATCAAAGTCAGAGAGCTTGACTGGTAGCCAATGATGGGTAAGACTCTTCCTTCAGAGCTTAAGGGCAACCTAAGACAGTCACAGTCACCTCAGCTAATAAAATAAAAAGGGGGAAATGTAGGAGCAAGGACTAAAACAAGACCTGTGGAATAAGAGAAATCAGTAAATATCTTGGGCAAATGAAAATGAAAACATAACATACTGAAATTTATGGGATGCAGCAAAGGCAATGCTAAGGGGGAAATTTATTGCCCTAAATAGCTATTGGTTTCAGAGTGGTGGTGGCAGTAAACTATGGAGATTGTTACCTGCTTAATGGAGAACGATCTGGGAGGGAGAGAATGTTTGTTTTTTCTAAACCCCAAGTTCTTCAGGGCTATCTTAAGTATGTAGGGAGTTGTGCTGGTTTGAAAGGAAGTATGCCCCCTAAGAAAAGCCATGTTTTAATATATATCCCATGTCATACAGGTAGAATAATCCATATTCAATACTGTATATTTGAAACTGTAATGAGATCATCTCCCTGGTTGATGTGATTTAGTTAAGAATGGTTGTTAAACTGGACTAGGGGATGACATGTCTCCACCCATTTGAGTGGGTCTTGATTAGTTTCTGAAGTCCTATAAAAGAGGAAACATTTTGGAGATTCAGAGAGATTCAGAGAGAGCAACACTACAAAGCAGAGAGTCCACGAGCCAGCGACCTTTGGAGATGAAGAAGGAAGACACCTCCTGGGGAGCTTCATGAAATAGGAAGCCAGGAGAGAAAGCTAGCAGATGATGCCGTGTTTGCCATATGCCCTTCCAGCTGAGAGAGAAGCCCTGACTGTGTTCACCATGTGCCTTCTCACTTGAGAGAGAAACCCTGAACTTCATCGGCCTTCTTGAACCAAGGTATCTTTCCCTAGATGCCTTTGATTGGACATTTCTTTAGACTTGTTTTAATTGGGACATTTCCTTGGCCTTAGAACTGTAAACTAGCAACTCATTAAATTCCCCTTTTTAAAAGCCATTCCATTTCTGGTATATTGCCTTCCAGCAGCTAGCAAACTAGAACAGGAGTAAACACTGAAAAACAAGCATGGTGTTCCCTCACAAAATGCAAGCATGCTTTCTATCACTGAACCCTGAGGTATATAAGGAGGATATTTCAAGTTAAGGATAAAGTTGTCTCTTGTCACCAATCTTCAGACCCCTTGATCCTGTCTGTCTCTCTTGCATTCTTTAATATCCTTTGAGCTACAGTCCACAGGAAACAGCATTTTCCTTTTTGTAATATCTTTGTCTGGTTTTGGTATGAGAGTGATGTTGGCTTCATAGAATGTTAGGTAGCTTTCCCTTCAGTTTTTTTGAAGAGTTTGAGCAGGATTGGTACTAATTCTTTCTGGGGTTTGGTAGAATTGACATGTGAAGCTATCTGACCCTGGACTTTTCCTTTTGGGGAGCATCATAATGACTGATTGAATTTCTCTACTTGATTGGTTTGTTGAGGTGTTCTATTTCTTCTCGAGTCAATGTTGGTTTGTTCATGCCTTTCTAGAAAGTTGTCCACTTCATCGACATTGTTGAGTTTATTTGTATAAAGTTTTTATAGTATCCTCTTATTATTTCCTTTATTTCTGTGGGATCAGTGGTTGTGTGTCCTCTTCCATTTCTGAATTTATTTATTTGCATCTTCTCTCTTCTTCTTTTTGTTAACCTCACCAAGGTCCATCAATCTTATTGATTTTCTCATATAACCAACTTCTGGCTTTGCTGAATTTCTCAATTGCTTTCATGTTCTCAATTTCATTTATTTCTGCTATAATCTTCATTATTTCTTTCCTTTTGCTTGTTTTGGGGTTGGTTTGCTGTTCTTTCTCTAGTTCTTACAAGTGGACAGCTAATTCCTTGATTTTTGTGCTTCCTTATTTTTTGATATAGCTATTTAGGGCAATAAATTTCCCTCTTAACATTGTCTTTGCTGCATACCATAAATTTCAGTATGTTATGTTTTCATTTTCATTTGCCCAAGATATTTACTGATTGCTCTTATAACTTCTTCCTTTCCCCCTGGGTTTTTAAGAGCATGTTGTTGAGCTTCCATATATTTGTGAATTTTCTGACATTGCCTATTATTGATTTCCAACTTCATTCCATTATGGTCTGAGAAAGTGTTTTGTATAATTTCAATCTTTTTAAATTTCTTGAGACTTGCTTTGTGACCCAGCATATGGACTATCCTTGAGAATGATCTATGAGCACTTTGAGAAAAAGGTATTAATCTTGTCATTGTTGGGTGTAATGTTCTATAAATGTCTGTTAAGTCTTTTTCATTTATTATGTTATTCAAATTCTCTGCTTCTTTATTGATCCTCTGTCTAGATGTTCTGTCCATTGATGAGAGTGAGGAATTGAAGTCTCCAACTATTTTGGCAGATGTGTCTGTTTTTCTTTTCAGTAGTTTTAGTGTTTGCCTCATGTATTTTGGAGCATTCTGACTTGGTGCATAAATATTTATGATTATGTCTTCTTGTTGAATTTTTTAGTTCCTTTTACTAATACACAGTGTCCTTCTTTGTCTCTTTTAACTGTTTTACATTTCAAGTCTAATTTGTTGGATATTAATTTGGCTACTCCTGCTCTTTTCTGATTGTTATTTGCATGAAATATCTTTTTCCTACCTTTTACTTTCAGCCTATTTTTATCCTTGGGCCTAAGATTTATTTTCTGTGGACAGAATATTCTGCCAGTCTATGTCTTTTGATTAGGGAGTTTAATCCATTAACGTTTAGTGTTATTACTGTATGGGCAGTATTTTCTTCTAAAATTTTGTCTTTTGTATTTTATGTGTCATATCTAATTTTCCTTCTTTTTACCTTTACTGTTAGTCTTCATTTCTAAACTCTTTTCCACATCTCTCTCTCCTGCCTTTTCATATCTGTCTCTAGTACTCCCTCTAGTATTTCTTGCAGAGCCTGTCTCTTTTTCAGAAATTCTCTCAGTGGTTTTTTGTCTGAAATTGTTTTATTTTCTCCCTCATTTTTGAAGGACAATTTTGTTGGACATAGAATTCTTGGTTGGCAGTTTTTCTCTTTTAGTAATTTAAATATATCACCCCACTGTCTTCTCACCTTCCTGATTTCTGCTGAGGAATCTATGCATAGTATCATTAGGCTTCCCTTGTGTGTGGTGGATTACTTTTCCCTTGCTGCTTTCAAGAATCTCTCTTTCTTTTTGACATCTGACGTTCTGATCAGTAAGTGTCTTGCAGTGTGTCTATTTGGATATATTCTGTTTGGGGTATGCTGCACTTCTTTGATTTGTAATTAAAGGTTTTTCATAAGAATGGGGAAATTTTCTGTGATAATTTCCTCCATTGTTTTTTTCCTCCTTTTCTCTTCCCTTTTCCTTCTGGGATATGCACAAGATGTATTTTTATGCACTTCATGTTGTCATTCAATTCCCTGAGTTCCTGCTCAATTTTTTCCAAACTTTCCACTATATTTTCTCTTGCTTTTCAGATTTCAGATGTCCCAATCTCCAGTTCACACATCCTATCTACTGCCTCTTGAAAGCTGACATTGTAGGTTATCATTTTTTTTCATCTCTTCTACTGTGCTTTTCATTCCCATAAGTTCTGTGATTTCTTTTTTCATGCTTTTGATTTCTTTTTGTTCATTCCTTGCCTTCTTTGTATGCTCCCTTGATTCATTGATTTGATTTTTGATGACGTTTTTCATGTCCATTTGTACATTCTGAATTAATTGTTTCAACTCCTGTATATCATTTGAATTGTTGGTTTGTTCTTTCACTGGACCATATATCTATTTTTCTAGTGTGATTCATTATTTTTTGCTGGTGTCTAGACATTTAATTACCTTAATCAGTTTATTCTGGAGATTGTTTCATTTCTTTTACCTAGGATTTTCTTGCAGGGTGACTGTTGTCATTCTGTTCTTTGACATTCAGTTCAGCTTATTCTGGACCACTAGCTTAGATTTTGTTAACACATCAGAATTTTTCAGTACTTGCTTTCTTTTTTCTTGCCCTGCCTGTATAGTACCTCCACCTCCCACCTTAAGGGTGTCTACTTAAGTATTATAGACCCCAGCCAGGTTTTCTCAGACCCAACTGGTCTCCTGTAAGGAGGAAAGAGTCACCTGCGTCACTTTTTCCTGAGGGTGAGACCCAGTAGGTCAAAAGACTTCCCTATGAATCCTCTGGATTCTGTGTTTTTCCTATCCTGCCCAGAACACTTTTCTGCCTACATGTCCCTACAGTATGTGGTGATGTAGTACCTTTAACTTCAGCAGACTCTCCCTGCTGGGGGCATGGGGGAGACAGAGGAGAGGTTGTTGGCTGGCTTTAATTGCTTCAATTTCCCAGGCCCTGGGGTCTGAATTGCTTGAGGGAGGAAATCCCCTTGAGCTGGGCCCTACCCCTCTCCTGGAGAAGGCCCAGGTTCCACACAAGCTCTCAAACAAGCTTGTTTCTGCCTATGCCTTGGGCAGTTGGAACCTGAGAAGCCCTACCACTGTATCCAAAGGCAGTCAAGCCACAGAGAACCAATCACAAAAAAGAAAGAGAAAAATCCATCTCAGAGCAGGACCCTCATTTCTTGGGTTTGTCAATCAAGAGCACAAGTTGATACATTGCTTTTTGTATCTTCAGACCCTTTGTGTCCCCTCCTTTCCTTCAGGGCAGGAAAGTATTATGTGCTATCTTATCCAAAAACCTTTTTTACTTTATTTCTTTTTTCTTTTTCCATCACCTCTGCCCCCTCAGTGCTGGGGTAAAAATCAGCAACCTCTTCTTTGACTCAAGGTTCAGCTGAGCTGGGGGCCTAATTTTAGTGTCAGAATTTCTGAGTTAATTCTACAATTGGAGCTAAGTTGGGCTCAGCCCCTGCTGATGGTAAAGTCCCTTTCCTTTTCCCTCTGGGTAGCAGCCTGTTTGGGACGGGTGGCAGCTGCTGTGGCTTGGGGAACTCACAGTTCTGGGTGGGCTTGCAGGTGGTCCAGCTGGTCCAGACTGGGGTATGTTGTGTTTCTGGTCACTTATGTGTCCCCAGAAGTTGTTCTGTACTGTTCCTGGCTATTTAGTTGCTGCTCTGGAGGATGAACTAAATCCCACACCTTGCTAAGCTGTCATCTTGGCACTCTCTCCAATACACAAAGATTTTGAGCCTGCATACTTCCTTCCAATGACAGTATTCAAGAAGGTGAAAGAGATGAGATACTACAAAACAATGGAAGAGATACTACAAAATAATGGAAGAAATTTATGCTTGTTTTGGAACACAGCCAGGCATCTACATACTTTATACTTAGAACACACAAATGACTACTTTATAATATAGCTAAAATCTCTCAGTTCTATTAAGCACTACTTTCAGAGTAAAAAAAAAAAGCTTCAAGTTTGAAATACAATAAGCTTTTTATACTTAAGGGATTTCAACCCAGGAAAAAAACAGTGTTTCTCAACATTACTCCTAACTGCTAAATAATGCCAGGAATGTGTTAGTAAAAAAAATTAATTTATGTTTTTTAAAAGAATATGTTTAAAAAACTAGTTCAGAGTTCTTGCAATAACTGGTAAAATTCTCTCTGTGAAACCATCTGGTCTAGGCTTTTCTTTCTTGGGACATTTTTGATGACTGATTCAATTTCTCTTGTGATTGACTTTCTGAGGCATCAGGTCATTGTAGATTGTTTGTGTGTTTCTAGGAAATTGTCCATGTCATCTCAGTAGACTGGTTGGCATACTGTTTCTCATAGTGTCCTCTTATGATCTACCTTTATTTCTTTGGAGTACATCGTGATGATGCCACTCTCATCTGATTTTAATTATTTGCATCTCCTTTTTTCTAGTCTTTTAAATGTCTAGTTAAGACTTTGTCTACTTTATTGATCTCAAAGAATCAAACTTCTGTTAATTGATTCTGTTTTCTGTTCTCAATTACATTTATTTCTTCTCAAATCTTTCTTTCTTTTCTTCAGCTTGCTTTGGGAATAACTTGCTGCCCTTTTTCTTCATTCAGGAGAGAAATTAGGTCTTTGCTTATAGATTTATTCTTTTATAATATAGACTTGTATTATGTTATACTCCCATTTCCATTCATCTTAAAATACTCACTGATTTTTCTTGCAATTTCTTCCTTGATCACCTGATTGAGTGTACTGTATAATCTTCATATATTTGTGAATTTTCCAGTTATCTGTCTGTTGTTCTAGCTTCATTTGCATTATAATTTCAGACAGTGCCTTTTATAACTTGCCTTTTGATAAGCTGTTCATTTAGTTCATGTGCCATTTTTTTAAAACCTTTTTAATGGTGAAATATAGCATTTATACAAAGAGGTAACTTCAAAGCACATTGTAACAAGTAGTTTAGAACAGATTTCAGAGTTTGGTATGGGTTACAATTCCACAATCTTAGGTTTTTCTTTCTAGCTGCTCCAAGACACTGGAGACTATAAGAAACATAAATATAATGATTCAGCAGTCATGCTCATTTGTTAAATCTATCTTCTCTGTTGTAACTCCTCTTTTTGCTTTGACACTTCTCAAAATCCTTAGAGATATTTGGACTATGCCTTATCTAAATTTTACATGTTGGAAAAGTGTGTCAATAATATGGGATGGGGGATAGAACTAATTGATATTCTAGGAGAGGCAGACCCATCTGGTTTCAGGACTTATCTACCCTAGGAACCTATCAGGAAGTTGTAGTCTCCTGGAATGTAATCTTAGTGCATGGAAATTTTGTAGAATGTCAGATATAGCACTGGTTCTTTCAGAATGGCAGGAATGGCTTTAGTAAACCATTGACTTAGAAAATTTAGCTGAAGGCTGTATAAGAATAATCTCCAAAATAGCCTCTCAACTCTATCTGAACTCTCTCAGCCATTGATATGTTATTTTATTACATTTCTTTTCCCTCTTTTGGTCAGGAAGGTATTGTCAATCCCACAGTGCTAGGGCCAGGCTCCTCTCTGGGAATCATGTCCCACACTGCCAGGTAGACTTTTGCCCTTGGATGTCATTTCCTATTAAGAGAAACATAGTGATTTTCTTGCAGAATTGGGCTTAGAGAGGGAGAGGCCACATGTAAGCTACAAAAGAGGTTTTCTGGAAGCAACACTTAGGCGTAGGTATAGGTAGGCTTAGCTTCTCTGCTACTTTAAAAATCTTCACAAGAGCAATTTGCATTGCTTCCAAAAGAAAAAATTAATGAATTTGATATTCACCAAATAGAAAAATCCAAACGTTCCCTTAACTCTGAACTCCCTCTGCCCACTAATTTTTTTTTAACCTCTGGTTTTGCTGTAATACTGCTGATGTCTTCCTGTTAACTATAGGCTATAACATGCAGTAGTAGTTTTACCCCTATAATTTCAACCTTTTAAAATTTATTGAGAGCAGTTCTATTCTGGAGAGTAGTGTGTAAGTATTTAATAAGAATGTACACTGCGCTGTTTGGGGGTTAGTGTTAGTTCCAGCTCATTCATCACAGCATCTAATTTCTCTTTCCTTATTAGTCTTCTATCTAGATATTCTACCCATTTACTAAGAGTGATGTATTGAATGTTTAAATTATTTTTATAGAGGTGTCCATTTCTCCCTTCAGCTTTGTTAGTGTTTTCCACATGTATTTTGGTACAATGTGGAAGGGGAATATGTATTATGATTCTTATTTCTCCTTGATGGATTGTCCCTTTTATTAACTGTATCTCATTTTACCTCATAAAATTTTGAATGTAATGTCTATTATGTCCAACACAGGTATATACCCCAGCTCTCTTTCTCTCTTTCTTTTTAATTATTGTTTTCACGGTTTATCTTTTTCTCCCTTCACACTATTTATGCTTTTCTCCTTTCACCTTATTTATATTTTCTCCTTTCTCACTATGTTTTTGTGTGTAAGATGAATTTCTTACACTCCAGCCACCATCCTCCTCAACCCCCCCTGGCAGCATTCCAGCTGCCATCTTATCCTCCCCTTCCATCTCCATCCAGTCCCCCACTGTCCTCAACAGCCTTGCCCTCCTCACCTTTAAGCTCTCATACCTGCTCAAAGAACTCTTTACTGTCCACTATGGGGAGTTGCGGAACCTGAGGGGTTAGTTTGAGTACATAACCCCTTTCTCCCTAGCTGACGTCTCTAATACTGAGAAATGACTAGGTTCATTCTCCAGCGACCCAACTGCCTATACTAAGGAATTCCAGTATATAGCTAACACCTACGACCTCAACTGGCATAACATTCATGTAATCTGCTCTTCTTCCCTCACTGCAGATGAAATGGACCACATTTTCAATGCAGTCAGGGCTCATGCTAACCAGGTGTATATAACCGACTGCACCATGCCAGTAGGGGCTGAGGCACTGCCAAACCAAGAGCTAGGGTTGGAATATCAGGTTGATACTTCAGTAGGGAGGAACGGGCAGGCTAGATAGGACAAAATGCTTACATGTCTCATTGCTGGCATGCAGAAAACTTCACATAAAGTAGTAAACTTCCATAAGCTAAGGGAAATTACCCAGGGTCCTGAAGAAAACCCAGTTGCTTTTCTACACTGGCTCACAGAAGCCCTCTCCCAATTATCTACCTAGACCCTGACTCAGAGGCTGGTAAAACTGTTTCAGCCACACACTTTATATCCCAATTGGCTCCAGATATAAGGCATTAACTTAGAAAAATTGAGGACGGTCCTCAGGACCCTATCTGTGACCTGGTAGACATGGCCTTTAAAATTTTTAATACTTGTGATGAACTGGAGATGGCAGAAAAGGAATCCCTGGACCACCAAAAGGTGAATTTACAAACCCAATCCCTGATTGCGGCTCTGCGGCTCACTTCAACAGAGAAGAAGCCGGCTACAACTAATCCACCACCAGGAAAGTGCTTCAAATGTGGCCTCAATGGACACTGGTCCTGCCAAGGCCCCAATCCCGAACTGCCCAAGGGATGATGCCCTCTCTATGGTACAAAGGGACATTGGAAAAGTGACTGCCCCTTGGTGTCTGGCCGTGGAGGGGCCATCCTTCCAACCCCTAACCCACCACTAGCTGTTCTGGGCCTGGCCACCGACGACTGATGACGCTCGGCCTCAGCAACCCCAATCACCCTCACTGAGCCCAGGGTAACAATCAAGGTGATGGGTAAGTCCACCTCCTTTTTAGTGGACACAGGGGCTACCTTTTCTGTCCTCCCCTCATACTCATGTCAACTCCTTCCTTCCCAGGTCACAGTTATGAGCATAGACAGCCATCCTTTGCACCCCTTAATGACTGGGCTGCTTACATGTTTAATAGAAGGGTACCCCATTACACATTCTTTCTTAGTAATGCCTTCTTGTCCCAGCCCACTAATGGGACAAGATCTTCTTGCCAAATTAAGAGCCTCACTACACTGGATAAAAAACCCTCAAACAAAACTTCATTACAAGTGCCAGACTAATGTCACTATCCACAACACTACCCATGCTCCCAAAGGACAATATTTCTGGTGTAATGGAACTCTTACCAAGTGCCTTAACTCCACTGCCTCAGGACCATGCTTCCTGGTAACTATTGTTCCTCAATTGACCCTCTATGGGGAGTCCAAACTAACTTGGTTACTGCCCCTTTCTTGCTCAAGAAGGGCTGCCTTTCTTCCATCCTGGTAGGCATCAGCCTAACTGCTTTGGTCACAGCCTCAGCCACAGCAGGAGGGGCACTGGGACACAATATTTTAACCTCTCATAACTTTGAAATTCAACTACAGGTAGCCCTGGAATCAACATCAGAATCCCTCTCCTCTCTACAATGCCAACTCACCTCACTAGCCCAGGTAACTCTTCAAAATTGACAGGCCTTAGACCTGCTGATGGCTGAAAAAAAGAAGGAAAGTGTATATTCCTCCAAGAGGAATGCTGCTATTATGTCAATGAGTTAGGTCTTGTGGAACAAAATATTCAAACCCTAAACAAACTAAGAGATGATCTCTACCACAGAAAACAAGGAACTAACTCTGCCTTAAGCTGGTTTTCTTCTCCTTTTGTGACATGGCTCCTCCTGCTACTAGGACCAGTAATCCTAATCTGTCTCTTTTTCCTCCTAGCTCCCTGCATCCTCAACTTCCTTCAGGGATGCATAAAGGAACTACCCCAGGTAGCAGTCAACCAAATGCTCCTGCATCATTGTCATCACCTGCCTTCCTCACCAGATTCCTGCAGCCAGCCTCCCCACTCCCCTGGCCATGATGGTTCCAGCCTATAACCCCATGCTGCTCCATTACAGCAGGAAGTAGCCAGAAAGACCTCAGCACCCCATTATCACAAAAAGGCTGGAATGTTAGGTAGGGGGAATAGGGATGGGCACTGCAAGAGGAGCTGCAGAGGCTGTTTTGCCCCTCCCAACCTGACTTCTGGAATTAATGAACCACCCCTTCCAGATGTCACCTGACCTCCATCCTTAAAAGCTGCCCATGCTGAAGCCCACATATGCACTCACCTCCCTCCATCTTGGGTTTGGTGAGTTCTGCATGGGAGTGCAGAAATACCCCCCCACACACACACTTTAAATTTCCTGGTTTACCTTTCTTCTTTCTCACCCTTTTACCTCCTAAACCTTTCAAATAACAAGATCATATTCCCTTTTCAATGTTCTATGTACTTGTGTTAAGTAAATTGATAGTATGATTTACATCATATAATGTGCTACAGAAAATAAAAAATGTTGTACCAGATAAACATCTGTTCTTTTGGTCTCACAAAGAAGTTGAAGTTTTAAAACATAGTATGAACCTTTACCCTGTATTCTGATTTATCTTTGTCCTTATCAGATCAGCTTTATTCATATCTCTAATTAAAGTTAATCTCTTTTTCAGCTTTGACAATTGGTGTAGGGAGTAATGCTGACTTTGAGAGTTAAAGAATCTAAATCTGAATCTCAAAAGTGTCAAGATCATACAGTTACCTGAAGTTCCTGGGAACTACCAGGTTATACCTAAAGATCACAACATCTGAGAATTTAAATAAATTGCTGTTAAAATTCAGGAATAGATAGGACTTCTGTAAGAGATTCCAATTTAGGAACCCTTACAATAAGACTTACTAAACATTCTAAACTCCTTAATCATTGATTGCCCAATCCCTGCCCACATTCTATATTGCTCAGAATTTCATTGTATGCATACACCACAGTTCACTCTTTGTTCATCAGTCAATGTGGCCTTAGGCCACTTCCATCCATTGCAAATTGTTAACACCATCAACATCAGTGTGCAAATGTATATTCAGATCCCTGTTTTCAGTTTTTCCAAGTATTGAAAATAATGGTGCAGCAGGATTCTATGGCAACCTTATACTTATATAATACCACACTGCATTTCCAAGGAGCTGCACTACTCTTTTTCCAAACCAATAGTGAATAAGAACATTCCTCTCTCTATATTTTCTCTGGCACCTATATCTTTCTGGTTTATTATTATTATTATTATTATTATTATTATTATTATTATTATTATTATTATTATTATTATTATTATTATTATTATTATTCATGCATTGGCTGGATATTGAACCTGGGTCTCCCACATGGCAGGGAAGCATTCTACCACTGAACCACCCATTTTGCATTTATTTTTTAAGCACTTCTATTCACACACCATACAATCCATCCTAAGTGTACAATCAATGGCTCCAGGTATCACACAGTTATACAGTCACCATATTCTATATGGAGACAAGTGCTGAGAAAAAGAGAAAAAAAAATAATAAAAAGGAGAAACAACATCACTAAGAATCCTATATCCCTTCTTATATCCCCCACTTACTGACATTCTTCTTATGTATATTGCCTTTCTTTCAGCATTGGAATCATATTACAATTCCTGAGAACCATAGACCCTAGTTTGCATAGATTGTATATATTCCATGTACCATCCCATTTTTTAGCACTGTGCAATAATGTTCATTTGTCTCTTCTTATTTGAAGACTTTCTTATATTTGTACATTCAATCACCATTAAATTGTTCTCTCTAGATTTCACTGAGCTGTACAGTCCCAGTTTTTATCTTCTATCTTTCCTTCTGGTGTATAATCTGTTAACATTTAATTTATTAATTTTGAAGACAATACTTCTGTTGTGTAAAACCAGGGAAAGGCTGCAAGCCTCTATGCAGACACAGTACAAATTGGGGCCAAGGCTTTGAAGTTTCAGGAAGGAGGCTTTATTGTCTATGGCCATAGGGCTCAGCTTAGTAGCCTCTGAAAGTCTGAGCCCTGAACAAAAAGTTAACATCAGTTTTTATAGACAGGATGACATGTTAAAGACAAGGTAAAAAATTGTCTGGTTTAAATTGGGATAGGTGTGAAACTGTACTTACAGAAGCAGATGAGCAGTTATGGTAATGGGAGCAGGAGTTTCACAGGGACTTCTCTTTCCTGACTATAGACTGTCCCAGACTGTCTGGGAGATTTTTCAACAGGGAATGGCCTGAGTAAACAGGGGCCTGCCTGCTGCAACAGGAAGTGGCTTTAACAAACAGGGCCTGCCTGTAACACTTTGACTTTTGGTTTTATATATCATTGTATTTTTTCTCTCTCTTTTTACATTTACCTATCATCTTCACTTCCACACTCTTCTCCAAACCTCTCCTTTCTTTTCCTATTTGCCTGTAGTGTTCCTTTACCATTTCTTTTAGAACAGGTTTTTTTTGTTGTTGTTCAAAAACTGTTAGTGTGATAAATTTAAAACTCTCCCTCCTTTTGAAGGACAGTTTTGCCAATATATATTTCTTGGTTGGCAGTTTTTCCCTTTCAGTATCTTAAATATAGCATACCTCTACCTTCTCAGTTCCATATTTTCTGCAGAAAAATCTACACTTGTTTTATCAAACTTCCCTTGTATGTGATAGATTGCTTTTCTCTTACTGCTTCCAAAATTCTCTTTAGCTTCAAGAATAGTTTGATTCATAAGTTTCTTGGAATAGGTCCATTCATATTTGTTCCATTTGGAGTACACTGCACTTCTTGGACTTTAATTTTCTGTCTTTCATGAATTGGGATCTCTTAATTGAGTATACCTTCCATCATTTTTTCTGCTCCCTTTCCATTCTATTCTCCATCTGGGACACCCATAACACTTATATTTATTTGTTTTATTTGATCATTCAGTTCCCTGAGACCATGCTCCTATTTTACTCATATTTTGCTCATATTTTCTCTTCCCTATCTGTTTGTTCTTTTGTATGTTGAATTTCAGATTTTCTGTTTTCTAGTTCATTAATCCTTTTCTCTGCCTCTTCAAATCTGTTGATGTATGTCTTCATTGTATTTTTCATCTCTCCTATTTGCCTTTCCTTCCCATAAGTTCTACCATTTATTTTCTCAAGTTTTCAAGTTCTTTATTGTCACCCAGTGCCTTATTTTGTTCATTCCTTTTGCAAAATCTTCTCTTACCTCATTGAGTTGATTTAGGAGATTGTTTGAAGATCTTTAATTAATTACTTCAACTCCTTTATCTCATTGGAAGTGTTAGTTTATTTCTTTGTCTAGACCATATCCTATGCTTCTTAGTAGGCTTCCTGATTTTTTTTGTTGGTGTCTAGGCCTCTGATCTTCATACTTAATTAATTCTAGAGGTTGTTTTCATGTTTTATTTATGGTTTCCTTGTTGGCTTTGTTCTCTATCTGTTGTTTATCATTCAGTTCAACTTATTTAGGCCTCTAGCAAAGGTTCTGTTTAACTGATCAGATTTTTCAGTTCTTATTTTTCTGTTTCTTGACCTACCTATATGGAGCCCTTTATTTTTCCTTTTTTGTGAAGGATCTTACATAATATCAACCCCAGTTATATTTACCCAGACCAGAGAGGCCCATGTCTCAGAAGGAGAGAATACCCAGGTCAGTTCTCTCTGAGGTGAGATCCAGCAGGTTGGCAGACTTTCCTAAGAAGCCTCTAGACTCTGTGTTTTTCCTATTCTGCCTGGCATGTGATGCTTGTCTGCAATTGGCTTTCCACCAGTGTAAAGTGCTGTGTTGCCTTTAATTCCAACAGACTCTCACTGCTGGGAGTATGGTGGAGACAGAAGTGAGGTAGAAGGCAGGTTAAATCTGTTCTCTTTTCCAGCCCTGGGACCTGAGTTTTCTGAATGAGGGCTGCCACTTGTGCTGAAGTCTTCCTAACCCCTCCTTTCCTTGGTGAAGATATGCCCTTTGGGAGGTATCTCATGCACTGTCTTAATATTTTCTCTCTCTGATATACCTTAATGTGGTCCTTGTCTCTGTAATGACATTTGAAAATGCCTGAGATATCCTTAAATGTGCTGCTAAGAATGGTTTTTAAAACACATTCCATTTCGGAACCTGTCTCCAGCCCTCCAGATTTGAAAATTGAGAGCCAGAGCTGGTACCTACCTCTATGTGCCCTTTTAGTTGGGCACATCCCTTTTCTTGTATTCTGAACTCAGCTGACTCAAACAGCCTCTCTTTTTGTTTTGTTTTTCAATTGGCCCTGCCTCTCTCCACCAGGAGACCTTGTGATTCCTTTCAAACTTGCTCTGAGTTTATCTGTGCTCAGAGTTTGTATTCAGCAGTCCAGATGTATTAATTAAAGCTATAATTGGACCTTAGTTGAGCATTTTCTCTGAAAAGACTGCCTTATCCTGGGAGGACCTGCCTCCAAAACAGTCTGCCATGCCAATGGGGAAGGGATTCCAACCTTCATGCTTTGGAAGATTTATAGTTCTGCTCTGTGATCTTGGCTCTACTACCCATTCCTCACTGGTGTATGATGTGTGTCTGGTCATAGATGTCCCCCAAACAGTTATTCCATACGGTTAACTGGCTACTTAACAGGTAATCAAGAGGAGTAGCTGAATTCCACTTCTCCATATGCTGCCCTCTTGTTCTCCCTCTTCTCACTTGCACTTTATTTGTGAAGCATTTACATTAACCCTAATCTTTGAAGGGTCATTTTACCAGATAAAGTATTCTTGGCTGGCACTTTTTATTTTTCAGTATTTAAACATATCATATCCCTGCCTTCTCACTGTCAGGGTTTCTGAAAAGAAGCAAACACTTAGACTTACTTGTCTTCCCTCATATGTGATGAATCACTTTTCTGTTGTCACTTTCAGAATTCTCTCCCTCTCGCTCTCTTTTCTATCTTTTGAAGTTATTATTACTGTATGTATCATGGTAGGTTTATTCAGACCTATTCTGTTTGGACATGTAAATTTTTGCTTTCATAAGATTTTGGAAATTTTCCTCAGATATTCTTTCTGCCCTTTCTTCCTTTTCTTCTCCTTCTGGGATATCCATGATGCATATATTTGTGCACTTCAGGCTGTCATTCAAATCCCTAAGTCTCTTCTCATTTATTTTTCATTATTTTCTGTATCAGTTCTCTGTATCTAAGATTTTTAAAATAGAACCTAAATAATGATAAATGAAGTAGACCTAACAGACATATATAGAATATTGTACCTCAAAACAAAAGGATATGCATTCTTCCTAAATGCAGATGGATTTTTATCCAGGATGGATCACATGCTGTGCACAAAACAAGTTTTAGGAAATTTTAAAAGATTGAAGTTATACACAGCACTTTTCTCTGATTGCACTGGAATGAGGCTAGAAATCAATATAGCATAACAAGAGGAAGTTTAAAAAATATATGGAAGTTAAATTACATGCTTTTAAATAATCAGTGCATCAAGAAATTGTAATGGAAATCAGCAAACTCTGAAGATAAAAGAAAATGAGAACACAAATATAAAAACTTATGGGACACAACAAAGGCAGTATTGAGAAGGAAATTTATAACTCTCAAATCCTATATTAAAAATGAAGATAGAGCTAAAATGAAAGACCTACATGAACAGTTGAAGAAATGAGAGAAAGATAAGCAAGCCAATTCCAAAGTAAGCAGAAAGAAATAAATAAAGAAGAGTACAAAAAACAATAGTACCAATAAAACTAAAAGTTAGTTCTTGGAGAAAATCAATAAAATAGCCAAACCCTTAGCTAGAATGATAAAAATTAAAACCCAGTATGCAAATAAAATTATAAAAGAGCGCAGGTCATTAACATGGACCCTGAATATTAATATGGACCCTAAAAAGAGCATAAGAGGATACTATGAACAACTATACACCAACCAACTAGAAAACTGAGATGAAATGGGCAATTTCCTAGAAACACACAAACAGGCCACACTGACTTGAGGAACAGTAGGAAGCTGTAACAAATCACAAATAAAGACACTGAATCAATCATCTGAAACATCCCACAAAGAAAACACTAGGATCTTATGGTTTCACAGGTGAACTTTATGAGTCATTCAAATAATTAACAATAATCATGGCCACTCTTCAAAAAAACTGAATAGGAAAAATACTACCTAAATAATGCTATGAAGCTAACTTATCCCTAATACCAAAATCCTCATAAAAATACCATAAGAAAAAAATACATACCAATCTCTCTACTTCAAAAAATGTAAAAATCTTGAACAAAATATTTGCTCATGTAATTCAATAGGAAGTAAAAGAATTATACTCTGTAACAAAGTGGGTTTTATTCCAGATATGTGGGCATGGTTCAGCACACAAAAAATAAATTTAATACACATGTTAATAAAAGGAAAAAATACATGATTATCTAGACTGGCACAGGAACAATTTGACAAATACAAATCCTTTCTTGATAGAAAACTTTTGAAAGATAGGAATCAAAAGAAAATCCCTCAACATGAAAAACAACATGTATCTATAATTATTAATCATACAAAATGTTTGAGGCAGAAAGCTAACTCCGTAAGATTGTGAAAAGAGTAGGATACCTACAGTCACCACTGTTATTCAACATTTTGTTAGAAATTCTACTTAAAACAATTAGATACCTAGCCCAGCTTCTCCAGAATATCAGCTAGTTCCATCCCCCTATCCCACATTAGTGACAGACCCTTCCAATATCAAAAATTTAGAATTGCTATAGTCCAAACACCCCTAAACAGAGGGACAGAAAGATGAAGGGTGATAGTGGAGTTATACAGAGAAAATAGGATTAGCAAATGAATATGAATGCTGAAGTGATACCTCTTTTAGTCTCCAGTATTTTAGAGCAGCTTAAATTACAAACCTAAAATTGTGGAATTATAACCCACATCAAACTCTGAAATATGTTCTGCAACTAATTGTGGTGCTGTGATTTAAAATTTATAGCTTTTTGTATATAAATACATTTTTCACAAAAAAAGAAGGAAAAAAGTTGATGGTGCTGATAAAAAAATATTTAAGCTCTCTAGCCCCCTATATTCTGGAGCAGCTAGAAGGAAAAATGAGATGATGGTATGGTAGCCCATGACAAACTACTATGGGATCTGTCTTGTAACTTCTTATTGAAGAGTGCTTTGAAAACTATTGCATTTTTATTTGTTTGCTTTGCATATACGTTATACTATACACTAAAAAAGTAAACAAAACAAAAAAAAGTATCAGCCACATCTGATGGGTCATGCCCCAAAAGTGGATGGAAACACCTTGTTGCTGTGGACACCCATAGTTCTGCCTGCCAAAAGACACAGTTGCTGTGACTTCTCAGTGGACACTAACTGCAGATTAGCTCTGTTGCATAGTGTTAGAAGGTACTGAGACAAACCTGTGGAACCTTATCCTCCAACATTTCTACACTATGAAGGATGCAGAAGAAATATACCCATGGGGCAAAATAATAGCCCGAGCTACGTGTTAGAAGCTAAAATGACACAACTGGTACTAAAACCTGCTCCTATTGAGAGATAACATGTGTGGCATTACCAGTAGCTAACCTAAGCTCCATGGGAGAAAGTCCTAGTCATTTTACTCAGGAGAGGCCCTTCCCATTTGGATAATCACTAATGTTTGTGTTTGAGTCTATAGGCTTCTTTTCCTGCTTCATGTGATGTCTTCCTTGATTGAGCTGCAGCTGGAGCAGCACTCCACAACCAGACTGACTGTGGATTGTGCAGATACACATCAGCTTCAAGTAGCTCTAACCTTATATAGAATGTTCTTCTACTATCTTTAGTTAACTAGAGTAAATGGATATTAACTCTAAATCGCCCATGTGCCCCAAGTGGCAACTAATTGTGATACTCTCTGTAACTATTCTCCCTCTGTTCAATATTTTATTTCTGTTTTTAGACAACATCTAGACAGAATCCGCCCATCTTTGACACCTGTCTGAGACAGGTTAACCTGGATAGTTACTGACTATAGCATCCTGAGCAACAGAATTCCTTTATTTATTGAAAAACATAATGCTTTTGATTAAGCTGTGTTCTGATACATGATAGCCATCACACTGGAATGTAATCAAAACAATATTGTTTAGTGAAACAAATGGACAAGAAAGAAAACAACTCTAAAAGATCTGAAGCATATTTTCCTCCCCCTAAAATTGTTCAGGAAGATGCACCATAAGGTATTTACTTTATTTTTTTCTTTTTTAGTCAGAAAGCATTTGTAAAGTTTTGCCAAGTGCACCCCAGAATCTTCCTATCTTACAAGATTGTTTAGGCCTAAGAATAAAATAACATGTTGGGAAGAGCCCCTTAACATTTTTCTCCCTAACCCTGAAGCATTAGATGGATAAACACAATGAACAGTTTTAGCTAATTTCACTGTTTATTCTCTTAAAAATATTAAATGTCTTTTAAATGAAGAAATTAACATATGAAAAAAGTAATTTTGCCAAATCGCATGGCTTCAGATATGCTTAACATGGTCAAAGGCAGCAGTTGTGCTACAACTGGCACTGCTTTTTGCTAATATAACCGACACTCTAGCTACAAAATTTTCAAACTGTATACAAATTTAGAGCTCATAGATTGCTTTTCCTCTTAGTTCGCTCACCTACCCTTGCATTAGTTATACTTTTCTTATTTGCACACTGACATTGTCTCCGTTGTTGCTGTTTATATTTGGAACCTCTTTCCTCAATGTAGTGGCAGTAAATGTGCACCCTTCTGTTCCCACTACTTGACCTTATGCAGAAGAATTGGTGGAAATATTGTAGGAGTAACTGGAGGGTATAAATGGTAATGCAGTAATATTTTCCCACTTACCTTTATGTCCCTCTAATTATGCTTGTACTCCTGCTCCTTTTTATCCCATTTACCCTTAGCTGGCTCACCAAGTATGTATCTGAATGACTAAAAGTCACTAGACCTTATTTCACCTGTGTCTCTAGGTCACAAAGGCTTATTCAACAAGATAGTCTCTCCAGTATTTGGGGAGTCTCAGAGCTTCCTCAATGTTAGAAAGAATAACATAACTGAAAGACAATAAACACTCACCTGATGGTGGAGAAGAAAAGCATTTATTCACAAACTTGCAAGAACTGGCATCCAGCCAAACACAAAACAGCAGCTGGCGTGCCAAACAATATCCTAAGCTTAGCACACAGGCTTCTCCTCTTTCTCCACTGATTGGATACTCCAGAAGTTACAGCCTATATGGATAGTTTAACTAATTCAAATTTCCCTCAGATCATCCCTGCTTTTGATTAGGCTTTACATTTCAATTACCCTGCTGTTTGTTACTTATTTAAATTCTGTTCTATTTTGCACCAATTCTAGGCTTATGTCAGAGGTGCTCTTCTTCCTCCCCTGCAAAACCAGGTTGAGTTATTCTGCTGTGCCATATTGTGTGAAAGCTAAACTTTTTCTTACAAATCCTCCCTCTTTCTTTTTCAACTCTTTTAGTTTTCACATTTTAGTTTTTCTTTGAACTTGGTAAGAGTCTTTTCACCATAGGATTCTTCCTCTTTAAAGGGGTACAGATCATTTTGCCTGAACCGAATAGGTATTTGCTTGTTTAAGGCAGCTTCAATTAATTTGTGAACTAACCTTGGGCATATGGGATAAGGCAGCACCCAAGTGCTATTGAGTAGGACCCTAGCTGTGATGATAAAGAAGTTAGCATGGACAGTACCACACTTTTCTATTTCCCCAACCAGCTTCTAACCATCCCTTGAGGGGGTTATCAATGCCAGTTCCTCAGATAAGGTCATTAGGTTGGGGATAGTTCCATATGGGGCTTTATTATTGGGGATAAATGTACAACTACCACACCTGACCTTAATACAAATGCCTCCTTTTTAGCTAGCATCATGTCCAGGACCATTCTATTTCCTATGCCATTTGGCTAGTAGCCTCCTCCTGCTCTGCTATTCCCCTAACTGCATACTTGGTAAAATTCATAAATCTTTGCTGATTAATCCATTCCATATTTTTGTTGATGGTGATCCACAGAATAAGGATGACTCAAATCCTACAGCTGCTTGATTCCTAGCCTTAAACTTATCTGAGATTTTCCTCAGCATCCTATAATGTCTAAATAAACTCGATCATCAAAGGAACCAAGTAAGCTTCCTTTCTTTCTTTCATTGAGTTAGAACTTCCTCCTACTTTCCAAATGCCAGGGTGAATGGGATGGCCAGTTGGACCAGAGCACAAGCCCTTTTCCATTTCTTAGGTAATACTGGTTGGAGGATGCCCTTTCCACAATACCACCAAAGGCTTGCTTGTGGTGTGGTTAAATTGGAGAAATTGCCAATACTATCATCAGTCACGTTCCACATTGTGTACACGAGGCCATGGTCCCAAAGTACTGGAGCCCTTCTTCCCATCTAGAGAGACAGGCAGAGTGGTTTCTTGAACTAAGGTGAGAAGCTGGTATGACCTTGACTTTTCTGCCCCTGACTGGAGGGAAAAGAGAGGACAACATACTACAATTTTCACCAGGAGTATTATTCTAAAGAAAAAAAAATGTGTCATGCATTTGAACTCTTTTTTGTGTTCCTCCATACCCATCAGAAAGGATACAACAAGAGCAGCTGGGTCAGCCTGTTGTGTAAGCATAACAGTTGCTTTTGCCTAGACTCTGGACTATATATTTGATTCATTCCACCCAGGCATTTGTACCTTTGTACCCTGTCTCCATCCCTATGGTTTGCTCTAAATTTTCCATCCTGTCTACCCTGACAATTTGGGATCATTCTGTATTGGGGAACTAACCTCTAGCTGAGTGTCCTTAGGTGCTATCAAAGAGTTAACTGGAGAGGGCAGAACTTGTATCCTGAAACTCCCTAAAGGATCTTTTCCAGTGGAATAAGCCCATCCTATATATTGTATCAACTATTACTGCATCTCTGTTATCACCCCCTGCTGGATATTTGACTGCTTTTTTCTGATGGTTATCACTACCAGGTGACACTGCCTATATGTCTGTGAAATTAATCTCATGTTCACTGTCCATCATGAAACTGGGTAGTCCAATATATATTATCCCAGGAGGGGCAATGAGAGGCTCGACCAGTAACACGCCCCTACTGGTTCTGGACACATGTACTTATTTTCCCCACTCAACTGCTATAGATTTGTAAGTCCCTGTAGTCTATTACTTGGCAAACATCAAATGTTAGGCCTGGAAGACAGGGCTGCTTTCCTCAGGATGTAACCTTCTCCTAGCAAATATTTCAGAAAGCCTCTTTTACTCCAAACTTCCCCAGTCTAGCACCTGTTTCACTTTCCATCAGCTGCTCTCTTGCAGTAACCTCCCATTACTCAGCCTCCTCTCTTTGCCAAATGCATTTTGTATAAACTTCCCTTATTTACTACAAACCCTCCTGCATTTATAACCCTGTGTGCCTAAGGCAGTGTTTAATTTTAAACTTTACCAATGAAAAGCTGCCAACTCCAAACTTAGTTGCCTATTTCTGAAAACTAGCCAGCAGAGACCTGCTTAACCCTTACTCCCCGCTAATTCCCTACTCCTAAACCTTAAAAAACCCTATTTCCCACCACCTCCCTATCCCCCACCACCTCAGGGCAGCTTGAAACAGTCATTTCTCTTGGCTTTGTTTTTCCTAAAATAAAGGCTTTGCCTAAATTCTTTTGTCCCATCTCCTTCTTGGTGAGTCTGCCTTTCATAAGTTATGTTCACTACCAATTTGATGGGGCTTGTTGCATCCCCAATTTGGAACATTATAACTAGTATAATTATTGTCATGTTTAAATTAGATATCAGATCCCTCTTTTGTCTTCCTTGGGTAAGGCTTTCATTTGGCCAGGGTCGCCATTAACTATGTTAGATTACAGAATCCAACTCCAAATCCAAAAACCCCTTTTACCCTCCCAAACATTTTCTCTTTTACATGATTTCAAAGGGTACAAAGTTGGAGTAATTTCCCAGGAATCAGACGGTGTTGTTGAGTACTTATCATGCAGCTTAGGTATTTAGTCCTTTTATTTTGGTGTAGTGTGTCCAGTCATTCTCTGCCATATGGATGGCCATTTCAGTTGTCAATATCCTTCCCAGGCCAGCTGGAATTTACACTCTTTCCATCATTTGATGAGGACTCAACTGCCAGGTTGGTGTTGATGGGTAGCAAATTCAAAAGGTGGAGTCTGGGCCAGCAAGTCAAGGTGCTCGAGGGATGACAGAGTAGAGGACAAAGCCAGTACATAATTCTTAAGGAAGATGTTCTTTGCAAAGTCAGCTACTGGCATGGTCCATCCTAAGGCAGAATTCTTCTCTGGCTCTCAACCTGTAAAACTCAGAATAAGTTAATGGCTACTGACATATAAAGGAGGGACAGTCATAGGATACATATTTCCATTTCCATAAGGAGAAATTGGAAGAAACACAGGGATCATCAGTCCCAAGCAGTTTTGAAAACCTGCAGGGCAAACTCCATTAGATTCCAAAGTCTTAAGAGTCATTTATCTTTGGGGCTTTAGAAAGCAATGGTCCCACCTTTTCCAAGGGCCCACATAGCGGCCCACCTCTCTGAATGCAACCCTGGGAACACTGGGGATATCATACCCCTCTTGGCTCCACCCCTGGGGAACACTAGGGATACCACATTCCTCTTGGCTCCACCCTCTCCAAGCGTCAGGGCAGCAAGTACCCAGGCTCTCTGCCATCACCAGGGCACATGCTCAACCCCTCCATTTGGTGGCAGCCAGGCTCTCCCAAATCCCAAAGGAATGTGCTCAACCCTCTCCAACGCCTGAGTTTACACCATTCCTCTCTGTGGTGGAAGGCCTCTGCCTTCAGGGAATCATCCTCTCTAAGTGTATGGGTGGGTCCGCTCTTTGGTCCTCACAACTTCAGACCCCAGCCTCCATAGTTCTGTCCCTGAAGCTATTTTTTCCCTCCAATGGGTGCCTTCCAGTCTCCACTGGCATTGGCTCTTTTCATACAAATCCCACTCACTCTCATTGGCTTTCTATGTAGTAGTCTCAGATCATGCTGATCAGCCAGTCCCATGGGTATTATTAGATCCCCTCCCAACAAGTTATTCCTAGCTTCGGAATGTACAGCAGGGGGCTTATAATTTGGTTATGTTTCCAACAGATAATAGTAAGTTTGAAAATGGGGACTTTAAATCTTTCCCCTCTTATCCCTGAACTGTGAGGGAGTTACCAGAAATTCAATTCACTTTGAGATATAGGTTGCAGAAGATTAACCTGCCCTCATGTCCATCAAAAATGTAATTTTTCCCTGATAAAGCTCTACCTTTAGATTTACCAAAGGTTCACAGGGGGCTCTTGATGTGAGGAGGAACTTATCTTCCTAATCCTCAAAATTCATCAGGGGTATCACCTGACCTTTTTTTTAAATGACCTTTTAAAATGATCAGGTTTCATACACTGATAACACCCTGCTGAATCCTCTGCCCTCCTTGCTCTTTTTCCTTTGGCCCAGGCATGTGCCTGTCTCCTCCTTGCTTTATCTCTAATCCTTTCTAGACTATGTGGTCAACTGTGCTCAACATGACTTTAGCTTATAGCTTCTGCTTTCCTCTTCACTTCTCACATCATTATAACCTTGGTATGGTATGGCAGGGGAAGCCATCCAGCCAAGTAGCCTGTTTTCTGCACTTGATAGGCAGCCTGGGGAACACTCAGCCAGTGTTTGCACTGGTCCTTTGGCTGAGTTCATCCCTCGCCTGTCCCTGCTGGCCCATTCCTGGCACTGATCCCCACTTTCAGAGAGGACAGCAGCTGCATAGTCCTGGGAGCTTGAGGGTTGGTCACATGTGGTGGCAGGTTTTAGGGGGTTAAGGGAGGGAGCCAGGTGGGTGCCGAGCCCACACTCTCAGCCCCAATAACTGTGCATCCTGCCCACCCCAGTCTGCCAGATGGCTCTGGTTTGCCTGTGTTCCTGGACTTAGCAGTGGCCAGCAAGCAGCTAAAGGCTATAGAGCTACCGGGGCAAGCATGTGCCCCACAGCCACTGCAAGCAGGGCCTGTTCTCAGCACCTCTTTTCTGCTTCACTCTTGATTAACCAAGACCCCTCATAACACACCTGGGAGATGCCCAGTGACTATCTGATTTCCTCATACTGCTTCTCCAGAGAAGATTCAAAGCCAAGATCTCCAGCATGTCCTTTCACAGCCTTGACAGTGAGCAGTACCAAGCACCCCCTCTCACCTGCTCCCTATCTCCCTTTCATACAACACCTTGAGTAGCAGACAAAAAAAACAAACAAAAGCCCATTCCTGAGCCAAAGAAGTAACAGGTGACCCTACATCTAAAAAATGTGGAAGCAAAAAAAGGCACCTGATTGGACCTCAAGGACTACCATCACCAGCGAAGTTGAATACAGGTAACATTACAACTAAAATATACTTTGAGAGTTTCACAATAACTCTCCTAGTGGTTTATCCTTCCACTCATCTATTTTCTAGATCTCTTTCTGAATGTCAGCCTAAGACCCCTTTACATCCTTGGGCCACTTGGACTATCAGGGTCCATTCCTGAATATTTCCTACAAACCTAGAAAATTACCAGAATATCAGAAACTCTGGGAAGATTCTTCAAATTCCTTTTAAGAACTAAAAATCACTAGATAGTTTAAGCTTTTTCTTGAGCCACCTCAAAGGCTTTATTTAAGTTTGCAGATTTGGGTACAGCCAATTTTATTCCCTGTATAGTGAGGCCTTAAAGATTCCTCATTTGTGCCCTTTCTGACCGTTATTATTCCAATCGGGATCTACAGCGCAAAATTTCTGCTCTGCTGCTACTATCCCCTGTCTGGGCAGATGCTGCCTCTTCCATTCAGAGCTGCTCTCCTTACCACTTCCCTTTATTTCCACATAAAGACTATATTCACAATAGACATAAGTTCAGACCAGTTATATAACCAATTTCCCCTGGTCCAATAAGTATTTCTCTTAAAGAGTATAGGGATTCAACAGGTCTATGTTCTTTTATCTGTTTTCCTCAGGAGCACCAGAAATGGAAAATTCCATTTTTTTTTACACTATTTCAACTCCTCTTTCAATTGTTGATAGGTTGTCACAGGTAGAGCAGCTCCCTCAATTGGGGGGCGGGTGGAATGAGGGTTAGTTCCTTTGGGCCTTCATAGTCCAGCAATTCCTACCCAAGGCAGGGAAGCATAGGGCAGGGGAAGGCTCAATAAAGGACCCCAGCCTTCAGCCTCCAAAGATTTAGCCTCTGGCTCTGAGGTTTAGATTTTTACAGGATAAAGAGGAGTGTCCCTTCCCTTCAGTCAGCAACTTGTGGAATCAGACTCCTCTTTGGAGAAGGGCTTCTTTTTATTAACATAATGCACAAGGTCAACACAAAGTAATCCTTATCCTCATTGTATTTTGGCCAGAATACATCGGGCAGCATAATGCTTTTTTTTTTTTTTTTGTCCAAATGTACATTTTCCTTTACTCTTGGTCAGATTCCTGTTGGTACAATGTACCAACATTCTCCCTGTGAACTATCCAGGGGAATGTTCATGGGGGACTCTATAAGCACCCCCTCCCTTTTTCCCCAGCCAGTCAATTGCCTCTACCCATTCTGAATCTTGCCTACGTTCAATGTCAGGCTTATTAAAATTCATCCCAACAACCAAGGCAATAGTTAATGGCCTTTTTCTTACCTTGCTTTATGCACAGACTTGCCTGATCACTGTAATGTATATTTTCCTTTCCCATTTTCTTCTTCACAATTAGTGGATCTAAGTGGCTGGTCTCAGGTCCTTCTGGATGCTGGAGGTGGGTCCCCATTGATGGAGTCTGAGACTGCTCAATCAGCAGTGTGCACTTTCCCTTCGTTCTCCCCAGGGGTCCTCCTCTGAAGCATCAGATCCTGGATGAATCCCCAAATTGTAAGAAAGAAGCCATACCTGAAAGAGAATAAATGCTCATCTGATTGTGGAGAAGAAAAGAATTTATTCATGATCTTGCAAGAATGGGCACATAGTCAAGCACAAAACAGTGGCTGGTGTACCAAACAAGAGAATGCCCCAGGTATTTATATCATAAACTTAGTACATAGGCCCCTCCCTTGTTTCTCTGCTAATTGGATACTCCAGAAGTTACAGCCTATCCAGATACTCTAACTAATTCAAATTTTCTACAGTTCCTGCTTTTGATTATGGTTTACATTTCAATGACCCTGGCCGGTACTTATTTTCTACATTTTGTGCCAATTCTAGGCTTACATCAGAGGCACTCTCTTTCCCTGCCTGCAAGACCAGTTTGAGTTATTCTGCAGCACCATCTTGTGTGAAAGCTAAACTTAATTTTGTTACAATAAACCAAAAGGAATGAATGTGAAAACAGAAGTTACAGTAAAGAGAGTAATCATCTTGGTTTGCTGGTGCTTCTGCCTTATCCAGGGTACTAGAAAAGGAGGTCAGCTGAGCTAAGTTGCTATACCAGTGATCCTGTGATGGCAATAGAGGCCTCTCCTCCTGTGAAGAAAGAAAACCGTAGCAAGCAAGTCAAGGTCAGAGATAAAGAGTCTACTGAGTCCATATAGCCTGGACCTTGCACAAACATCCTGTTCCTGACTGGCCCCTGCCCAGGAACACTCTGCTCTGGTTAACTTATATACTCCCTCACTCTCCCTTTTCCCTCACTCCCCTTAATCAGCCATATAACCACTTCCGAAGACTAACCTTTTGAACAGAACTCTTGTTTTGTGCTTCTTCACCTGCAAGCTGCTCTTACTCAATAAAGCCTATATTATTTTTTTACCAACATTTCTTTGGTGCTTTTCTTTTTAGAAAACTAGAAATTCAGTTCCTAAGTCTTTAGCTGTTTTAACTTTAACATCTCCCAACTCTACTGGCTGCCGCTGAAGTCTATAGTGCTCTAGGGAAGGGAAAAGGTATGCTGAGATGTATTGTCTCCAGACAGAATAAAAGAAAATCTCAACAGCCCAGACAACCCAAAGTTAAAAGAAGTACCTTTTCTAGAGTACGGTAAGAAGTCCCAAGAAGATGAATGGAAAGAAAAGTACATTAACAATTGTCTCCATGTGGGAAAAATTTTGGGTGATTAATTAGCCAGGAGTTTCTGGGATGCATAAAGACAATTTAGCAAGAAGCCTAGTCATGGAGTTTGTATTACACTGCTGAGGTTTCAGTGCAGAAGGAAAAGCGATATTTTATATTTCAATATAAATTATATTTATTTTACATTATGTGATGGTATCTTAGTCCTTACTCATTTCATATCAGTAAGAAAATGAATCCTTACTCATTTCAGCTCCCATCCCCACCCCCACTCATCTCCCAGTAGCCAAATCTACATATGTACTTCGACCCAGAGAGGATTTATGAGCTTCCAATACTCCATGCAGAAGGCAGATGTCTAATACAGGAATCTGGGATGAATTAAGGAAAAGAGGGACATTAGAGAGATGAGGCAGCCTCTAGAAATCCAGGCCAAACTACTGAACTTGAACACTTTTTCAAATCATCAGGCACACTAAGCACAGGAAGAATTCTTCTTATAATGAAATCTCCCTCCTCCCTTTTCTCCAGATGATATTGTTATACAACAGCTAACCAGAAGTGGCTCTAGCTGAATTATGATTGTGGTGCATGCACACTTCTCTCTAGCTTTGTCCTCCAGGTCTCCCTATGGTGCCCTGAAAAACTTCCCTGGAGTCTAGAGTCTTTGATGAATAGTGTGAAAATCAATTATTTAACTAATTTGCTCTCTCAGTTCAGAATTTTTGCATTCTGTGCATTTCCCTTTACACCAGAACCTGCCTTTTAAAGAGCAGACTTGTCAACACATAGGGGTGAAAGCCAGTAAAGGTAATGCCTCATAGGAAGATCAAATCCAGAACCTGGGCTATCTGATAAGATGGTCATCTGATGGGACACAAACCATCTTTATCCTTCTTGGCATCTAACTTCCCTGAAGCTCAATGCTCAAATAGCCAACACTTTAGAACCATTCTAGTAATATGAGGGCATGAGTGGCTCCACAGAAAAATCTGGCAACCAATGGGGAAAGAGTAGCCTCAGACTATGGTGATGAAGTACACAGAGAAATCCAATGGGTCCTAATAGGAAGCCTGCAATAGGCTGTACCTGAATGCTAGTAATATTTCTTGTGGTGCCCTCCCCAGATAAATCAATTTCACTAGGGAGATACACATATCCAAGCTTCTGATGTCCCTGATATTCTTTTCTACAAATTGTCTTTGGCCAATTGAAAGCCTCCTCACCTTGGACAGGGTATTTCTTCCAATGACTGAGATGGAGGCAAAAGAACTTGCTTTAAAGAGTGAAAAACTTTTATATAATTTATCAGTTTTCCCTGACCTTTCTTGCTTTCCTATCTCATCTCTTGAAAGCCTTCTCCAAGCAATCTCTTAAACAGGAATCTTAGACTATGCTTCCATGAATCCTGAACTCAGCTTTACCACTTAGGATACCTTCCATCATTCCCCATCTAAGCTAAAGTCATGTTTTTTTCTGGATGATGCATGAGACTTCTTATCAGAGCCAGTCCTCATACCTCTAGGACCAGAAATTCCTTTACTAAAAACAAATCATCTGCCACTTTCCCTCTGCTTTCAACATACATACAATGTATAATGGCAAATCAGAGAACAGGATCACTCAATAAACAGTTCCATTTGGAAAGAGAAGATTGACAAGTAGCAAAGAAATGTGTGCTCTGCCCACATTTAGGAGGTCCTATGCTGAAAGTGAAGGAAATTTCAATTGGGCCCTGCTTTTTCTTCTGGGAGGAACTCTATTTTGCAATTTTCTCTGTCCTTTGAACTTTTCCCTTTTCTTCTATTAGTCCTTGTCTTATTGGAGAACAGCCCCTCCTTGCAAGTTTATCAGTTTTTCATCTGATTTTAGAAGAGTGGACACCCAAGATAGGCTCTCTTGTGGGTGCAAGAATCTGAGCCCAAATTTGTTCCTGGCTATAACTTTGCTTGTGTTGTATAACTTCTGAATTTTCTTTTTACCATTATTTTCCAAATATTGTAAGCCTGATTAATACTGTACTAATAGTACAGTATATTATTCTTCTCTTAGTGTCCAAATTACCCGAAGTTTTGTTGATACACTACTGCTGTACTTATTTCAAAAGCATTCTTCTGAAACTACAAAAGCAATGTAGAACAAATGGCAGTTGACACATTATCTACTACATGAATAATTACCTAATTTGGGTGTGTCTTTTTGAACCTTTCTTTGTATATTTGCTTCCCATTTAACTTTTATCTTCTTATATCCTCCCACTTAATTTCCCTATATTACATTATTTTGATAAGTTTTATTGGTTGAAAAATTCTGATGCATCAAAAATTTTTCATTGTTCTTGTTAAGATGTTTTGAAGTACAATAACTACATTCTCAAAAAAAGATGTTTCATTTTCACTTTTTTAAAACTTTTTAAATTGTATAGTGTAACATACATACAAAGCAAAGAAACAAAAGACCAATAATTTTCAAAGTGCTCTTCAAAGAGTGGTTACAGGATAGATCCCAGAATTTATCATGGGCTACCATATGAACCTCTCATATTTCACTTTTAGCTGCCCCAGAATATAGGAGGGTTGCAGGCTTAAATACTTTTTTGTCATCACAATTAAATTTTTTCCTTCTATTTTGAACAATAACATATATACAAAAAAGCTATAAATTTCAAAGCACAGCACCACAATTAGTTATAGAACATATTTCACACTTTGACATAGCTTACAACTTCACAATTTTAGATTTTTATCTCTGGCTGCTCTAAAATACTGGAGACTAAAGGAGATACAATTTAATGATTCAACATTCATATTCATTTGTTAAGTCCTATCTTCTATGTATAATTCAACCACCATCTTTGATCCTTCCATACCTCTCACTGGAGTTGCTTGGGTTAAGGCAGTTCTAAATTTTAGATATTGGAAGGGTCTGTCACTAATATGGGCTAAGGAGATGGAACTATCTGATGTTCTGCAGAGGCTGGGCTACGTTTCAGGACTTGTCTTGACCAGGGACCCATCTGGAGGTTGTAGGTTTCTGGGAAGTTACTCCACTGCCTGGAACCTTGTGAAATTTCATATATTGCCTTAGATGTTCTTCAGGATTGGCTGGAATGGTCCTGGTTGGGGGTTGACATGTTATGATAGAGCAAGGTCTACCTGAAGTTTGCATAAGAGCAACCTCCATAATAGCCTCTCTACTATTTGAATTCTCTCTGCCACTGATACTTTATTAATTACACTTCTTTTCATCCATTTGATTGGGTGGAATTGTTGGTCCCACGGCGTCAGGTCTTGATTCATCCCTGGAAGTCCTCTCCCATGTCATCAGGAATACTTTCACCCCTGTCCCACATAGCAGGGAGGGCAATGATTTCACTTGCAGAGTTGGTTTTAGAGAGATCAAGGGCACACTGAGCAACATCAGAATTCCTCCAGAAGTAATCCTTAGGCATGCCTATAGGTAGTCTAAGCTTCTATGCTAACCACCTAAGCTCCACAAGAGTAAGCCTCATGGTCAAGGGCATCGCCTGTGGATTTGAGTGTCCCTAAAGTCTGACACAGTATCAGAGGATTCCATGATGGTAAGGTTTAATAGTGCCATAGTCTTTCCCCCAGGGGATTTTGCCAATACTTCTTGATTATCTGGTTAATACACTCTAGGAAATTTCCAGGCATCTATACAAGATCAAAGGACCTCTTTCTCATTCTGTGCTCTCTGTGTTTCAGTTGTTCAAAAAAGCTGTACAGATAGTTTGAATTAATTAAGCACTACAGAAAATTTCAGTTCCAGATCAAATAAACTTTTCTTACATTGATCTCAAAGAGTATATATGGTTCTAAAATAAAGACACTGTCTTCCTTAGCCCTATGTTCTAAATTACTTTCACCCCAAACTGTTGGCTTCATTCTTATCTCTAAATAACAGGTTATATGTATAAAACAGACTCTCAAAATCCACAAATAATAATGATCACTACATGCTTAATGTGTCTGCTCTAAAGTTTACAATATAGGCCCCTATTTTCTTATAAGCATTTTCTAAAGGTGACCATACCAATGTTGCTTTTTTGTTTCTGGTTTATTTTATCTTGCCAAACATCCCACATTCACACCGTTGCATGCCTCATGACAATGTTCCTTTTTGTAGCAGCACAACCTTCTTTCATAAGTATACACCATTGTTCGCCACTCTAATTCTCCATCAGTGCATCCTTCAGCCACCTGCATTCATAGGACATCATGTAGCGGGCCCAAATTCACAGTTCATCAACATTCTCAATTTTACATAATTTCATGTTCCCAAGAGACAGAAAACTAATAAACCAACACCTTCACCAAACAGGAAATCTAAACCTCCTCTTAACTCTTGTCTGTCCCCCCATTATTTACCCCTGCTGTTGTTGTGGTAATGCTGATGGTTTCCTTCCGAACATAGCTCATAGCATGCAACAGCAGCTTTCCCCTTGTACCCTGGACTTAAACACTCTTTATACAAGAATCATATCTTTGAAGTATTTCTTACAAGAACTCATTTATATTTCAAGTGTGAGTCAGTAGGACACAGGTCTATTCAGCCCCTTTCAATCATGTTCATTTTAATATGGTAATGTTAATTCTAGACCCACTACAGAATCACCTTCACTCCTATCTATTCCCTTACACTAGAGTTCAAACCCATTAGCTAATGGTTCACCCATTTCTACATTCTATATATTCTATATTATACATCTCTGATTATACCATTATCCTGGTCATAAAGGTGGAATCATACAGTATCTGTCCTTTTGTGTCTGGCTAATTTCACTCAACATTATGTCCTCAAGGCTCATCCATCCTGTCATGTGCTTCAGGATATCATTTTATCCTACTGCTGCATAATATTCCGTCATATGTATATACCCCATTTTGTTGATCTACTCGTCTGTTGATGGGCATTTGGTTCGTTTTCATCTTTTGGTGATTGTGAATAACGCTGCTATGAACATCAGTGTGCAAATGTCTGTTTGTGTCATTTCTTTCAGTTATTCTGGGTATATAACAAGTAGAGTGCTATTTTGGGTCATAGGGTAGCTTGATATTTACTTTCCTAAGGAACTGCCAAACAGTTTTTCATAGTGGCTGCACCATTGTACTTTCTCATCAGCAGTGCCTAAGTGTCCCATTTCTGCACATCCTCTCCATCATTTATAGTTTTCTGATTGTTCAACGGCAGCCATTCTCATAGGTGTGAGGTGTATTTCATTGCAGTCTTGATCTGCATTACCATTATAGTCAGTGAAAATGAGCATGTCTTCACTCACTTTTGAGCCTCTGTATTTGTTCTTCAGAAAAATGCCTGTTCATATCTTTAGCCCATTTTATAACTGGATTATTCATTCTTTTGTTGTTGAGTTGTATGATTTCTTAGTATAAACAGGAAATCAAACCTTTGCCTGACATGTGATTTCCAAATATTTTCCCCCATTGCGTTGGCTGCCTCTTCACCTTTCTGACAAAGTCTCTTGATGCAGAAGCATTTGATTTTGAGGCATTCCCACTGATTCATTTTTTCTTTTCTTGCTTGTGCTTTGGGTATAAAATTTAGAAAGCTAGCTCCTATTACTAAGTCCTGAAGATGTTTCCCTACATATTTTTGTAGAAGGGCTATGGTGCTAGTTCTTATATTTAGGTGTTTGATTTGGGAACCTTGTCAAAAATCAGTTGACCATAGATTTGGTGGTCTATTTCTGCACTCTTGATTTGATTCCATTGGTCAGTGCTTCTGTCTTTGTGCCAGTACCATGCTGTTTTGACCACTGTGGCTTTAGAATAGGTTTTAAAGACAGAAAGTGTTAATCCTCCCACTTCTTTGCTCTTTCTTAGGATTTTTTCACTATTCAGGGTCATACACTAGTGTTAAAACTAATCACTCATGATTTTTCAACCATTTGTATGCTGGACTTGATTACTTACTTCTTCTTGGTGTCCCAAGGGTTAACACATTTGAGATGTCCCCAATATTTCTGTTAGTATAAGAAGCAGTATCTAAAGAAAATGATTGAATTTATTGGGTAGGAGGAAGGGGAAGGATATTGACCTAGGTGGTTTCATGTCTAAATATGTATACAATTTGACATTAGCAAGAAGCAGATATCTTCCTGGTATTATGGAAAAGGGAATGTGTACAAAGTATCATTACTCCATGCAGAAGACAGTTTCTTTTCCTGGGATTTGTACTGAGAATGATTGCCTGTAGAAACAGGTGGACAAAGTAAAATGATACCTGAAGGTGGAGAAGAGATTCTGGCAAGCCAGAAAGAAGCAGCAGCACTATTTCTTCTCTGTGCCACCTCTTGTACAACTGTACAAGAACCTTCAATCCTGTGGATGAAATAACTGACATCTGTAAAAGACACAGTCTCTGGCTTCATGAAGATACTTTTTGAGGTAGCTCAGCTTTCATGTCAAGGAAGCACTGCATGCTGACTCTGTGGCCTGCCTGGAACCCACACAGGATGATGATGTCTGAAATCCAGTGCTGTCTTCTGAAATCCAGAAGACAAATCTGACCTTAAGAAATGCTGCTGTGCCACGGCATCTTACCTATTCTAGCAGGATACATTCTATGTCAGCTACAACACAGGAAACAAGTCTGTCCAACGTAGCAGGACACAAGGTGCACTGTGTTCTGAATGACCTTGAATGGCCTTGGCAGAGTGAGTTTTGAAAAAACAGTAAATTGTGCTGTTGCCTTATTTAGGTATCTAGCATAAGAAATGAAGAAAAGAGAAAGACTCAAGTCACTGATGGAAGGCCTATCCAAGGGCCTTGAATGAAGGAAGGCTCAAGACACAATTGTTGAGCTGTTGAAAACTTACCATGAATTGTTTTGTGTATACATGGGCAACTGATAGGTGCTTAATAATCAATGTTCACATTACAGTGCCTGGGTATATAATATTGAACTAGCCAAAGCTCTTAGGAATATGGGGCACATTACTAATGATTTCTCCAAAGTTTGTAAAAAATTGAACCTCTAAATACAAGAACAGAAATTCTTAGCCTGGGCTTTATGTATAGAATTCAGTGGGTCTGTGAACTTAAACAGGAATACATATACATTTTGTTATTACCTAAAACTAAAATTTATCATTTCTTAGTTTTAGCTATATCTATGACTTTATCTCGCTAATAAAAACCAAAGATATTCTCATACCATAAAAAAGGAGACTACAAACAAAACAATGGCAGATAAATAGTCAAATACATGCTGCTTATAAAAGACTCACTTTAAACTCAAAAAACAGTTTTGAAGCTGAAAGCATGGAAAAAGAATCCCATGAAAATAATAACCAAAAGATAATTGGGATAGCTATAATAACATCAGATGAAAAAGGTATTAGGCGAAAAATGGCTACAGGGAACACAGAAGAACAGCAAATTAATCAAACGTTCAATTCATCAGGAAGATAGAACAGTTATAAATACATATGCCATTTTACAGCAAATAACCAAATTATATGAAACAAATGCTGACAGATCCAAAGGGACAAATTGATAGTTCTGTATCAATACACCATTTTCAATATGGATATAACATCTAGACAGAAGATAAATAAGAATATAGAAGACTTGAAAAACACTATTAAAAACAACTAGACCTAACAGACAATTCAACTGACAACAACAGAAGATAAATTCACCTCAAAAACACAAAGATTATTCTCCAGAAATGAACATATATTAGCTCACAAATTAGCCTCAATAAATCTAGAAAGATTGAAATCCTGTAAGGTATTTTCCAAACACAATACAATAAACTAGAACTCAATAGCAGAGGAAAAACAGGGAGATTTGTATATATGTGGAAACAATGCACTATTCAATAACAAATAGCTCAAAGAAAATATCACAAGGGAAATGAAGATATTCTTTGAGGTAAATAAAAACAAAAACACAATCTATCAAAACTTATGGGATGGAGCAAATGCAATACCCAGATGGAAATTCATATCTATGAGTACTTCGAAGAAGAAAGATCTCAAATCACACAGAATTCTATCACACCTAGAAAAAACTAGGGAAAAAAAGAGAAAACTAAATCTAATAACAAATTATAGACAGAGGTAAATTATAGATTTTAAAAAAGATCAAGATAACAGAAAGAAGTTCAATAAGATTGATGAAACTTTAGCTAGACTGACAAAGGGAGAAAATGCAAATACATAAAAACAGAAATGAAAGTAGAGACAGTACTACTGACTTTGTAGGAATAAAAGGAATTATAAGAACAATTAAACATTAATTAAAAAAAAGCTAATCAAAAGACTTCCCCCAGAAAAGTCTGGGAGCAGATAACTTCATTGCGTGTATTTTTCCAACTATTCAAAAAAACAATACCAGTACTGCTTAAATTCTTCTAAAGTACTGAAGAGAGAGAACTATTCCCAAGTATGCATATATATTCAATAAGCAAAGAAAAGAATATTACAAGTCATTTTCCATGTGCACATAGATTTAAAATTCTCACCACAATACTAAAAATCCTAACAGAATTTAAAAAGATTTATATAGTACACCCAAATGTGATTTCAGTTCTATGTTGGGAAATCGCTATAATACACAACATTTAGAGAATGAAGAAAAAAAAAAAACCTCACTTCCCTCCACTGATGCAAAACAGCATTGAGAAATCTCAATACCCTCTCTCATGCTAAAAGCCTCAGACAAATAGAAAAGAAGATAATTTCCTGAACAAGATACGAAAGCCTCCCCTTTGGGGTCAGGAACAAGTAAGATTGCTGTTTTTCACCAATGCTATTCAACATCATATCAGTTGTTCAAGCCAGAATAATTAGAGAAAGAAAAAGAAAAAAAAAGGCAAGGAAATTGGACAGTTCACTAAATCTATTTACTGACTTATGATACTTTACAGAGAAAACCCCAAAGAATCCACAAGGAAACTATTAGCAGTGATCAATTAATTCAGCAAAGTTCAAAAATTTCTTGTTTCTACAAGCAGCAAAGAACCTTGCAAAATGGAAATTAATAAAACAAGAACAGTTTCTTGGAAGAATATCTAGGAATAAAGTTAATCAATAAACCTACGGTCTTGTACACTGAAAACTACAAAATCCAGTGCTGAGAGAAATTAAAGAAAACCTAAATGGTAAGACATTTTCTTTGCATGGATGGGAAGAATTTGTATCATTAAGATGCCAATACTACTTAAAGCGATCTACAGGTCCAATGTATTAACTGTTAAACTCCCAGCAGTATGTTTTGCAAAAATGGAAAGCCAGACTCACATTTAAGGTGGAAACTGAGGAGCCCCAAATAGTCAAACTGATATTGAAAAAGTAAAACATATTTGGAGGTCTCAAATGTCTGCATTACATAACATACAAAAAAATCACATTAATCAAAAATTTGTGGTACTGGTATAAAGACAGATATATAAGTCTAATGGAAATGAACTGAATATTCAGAAATACATCAGATATCGACAAAGGATGAATGGTAAGTGCCTTAAGTGGAAGAAAGAATGGTCTCTTCAACAAATGGTGTCAGCAAAACTGGATATCCACATGTAAAAGAATGACATTGTACCCTACATTAAATCATTTGCAAAAGATAAGCCTAAATGGATAAAGGAGCCATAAAATTCTTAGAAGAACTCACAACAGGGAAAATTTATCATCTTAGATTCTTCTGCCACTTCTTCGTGATGCTACCAATAGTACAAGTTACAAAAACAAAATAGATAAAAACACATTTCTACCAAAATTTTAGACTTTTATACATCAGAGCACATTCAAGAAAATGAAAAGACAAATACGGAATGGGAGAAAATAATTGCTAATCTAGACTTTATATAAAATCCAGACTACATAAAAAATGGCTACAATCAAACCCCCAAAATTCAAATAACCCAACTTAAAATGGGCTAAGCACTTAAGAAGATATTTCTCTGAAAAAGATATACAAATAGCTAATAAAAACATGAAAAAATGCTTAAGGACACTTGGTTGTCAGGGAAATGCAAATAAAAATCACAATGAGATACCACTTCATCCCTACTAAGATGATTATTATTTGAAAAAACAGAAAATATTAGGTGCTGACATGGAGGTGGGGAATCAAGAATTTTTTTATATTGCTGGTGGTACACTGTGGAAATTAATTTGGCAGTTCCTCAGAAAGTTAAATATATAATTACTGTTTGACCCAGCAATCCCACTTCTTGGTATTTACCACTAAGAACTGAAAGCAGGAATTATACGATTGAAAGAAGTTAAGATGGGAAATTTTGGGTTGTATATATTCTAAAGTACAATTTAAAACAAACAATAAAATGTATCAGACAAAGAAAAGTCGAGGACCAGGTAGCATCATTGCTGAATCTTACCAAAGTAGTAACAGCAATGCTGCTCAAACTCTTCTATAAATTAAAGAGAAAATAATTATGGCAATACCATGATGTAAAAAATCCATGTAAACATTTTTTTTCAGGGTTTCAGGAAATTTCCCTAGCTGCCTCTCTCATTATATTTACATTGTGTGGTCTACACATTCTTTAAACATTTTCAAACCATACTTTGCTGGTCTGAATATTCATAGGTGTTGACTTTCATTTTTCTTTAAGGAATCATATAAGGACATAGACTTTTCTCCTATGGTGTCAGCGTCAATCAGAATGCCTTTTTAATAACAATCATACATGCAAAAGAAAGTTGCTACGCCAACTACTGAAAAGCATTTGTTTTTACAATGTGACTGCATGATTGTGAAAACCTTCTGTCTGTTTCTTCTTTTATCTAGGGTATGGACAGATGAGTTAAAAATACTGATAAAAAATAAGCAAATAATAGGAGGAACAAAGGTTAAAATAAATTGAGTAGATTGAAATACTAGTGGTCAATGAGAAGGAGAGGTAAGGGGCTTGATGTATGAGTTTTTTCTTTTTTCTTTTGCTGGAGAGATGCAAAGGTTAAGAAAAAGCATCATGGTGATGAATATACAAATATCTGATTATATTGTGTACTAATTGTACACCATATATATAGAATGTATATCAAGAATGTTTGTTAAGGTTCACAATAAAAATATTTTAAAAATAAAACAAAAGTACACAGAAGTAAATGGGATTTGTCCCAGTAATGCAAGGGTGATTAAATACGAGAAAATAAATTAATGTAACACACCAAATTTCTAGAACAAAGAGAAATAATACCAAATATCATAAAAAGTGCAAAAAAGGATAGGTGGCAAAGTCCAGAATTCTTTTTTGATTAAAAAAAACCCTTAGAAAAGTCAAAATAAAAAGTATCTTTCTCAACATGATAAAGGGTATATCTGAATAGTCATGCTCAAAGATGATAGCTGGAATGCACTCCCTCTAAGATTTGGGGAAAAAAAAGAATGCCCACTTCTGACACTGCAGTTATCATTGCTTGGAGGTTTTAGCCAGAACACTTAGGCAATAAATAGAAATAAAAGTCACTCAAATTGGAAAGATAAAAAAAAACTTTCCTTATTTACAGATAACATGATTCAGCATACAGAAAATATTCTGTAAGTGAAAGAGATCAATAAATTTGATAATGTGGTAGGGTACAAAGATCAACACACAAAAAAAATCAATGGTGTTTCTATGTAATAGTTAATGAACAATTCAAAAAAGGACATTTAAAGAACATAACAACAATTTACCTTCGAAAAAGAACAAATAGAAGACTCAACTATGTAGGAATAAATTTTACCCAGGAAATTAAATATTTATACACACAAACCCAGATATTACTTAAAACAAACAAAACAAAAGGAGACCTCTGTAAACAGAAAGACACTCCATGTTCATGGAATGGAAAGCTAAATATGGTTAAGATGTCACTATTACCCAAAATGATTTACTTATTTAACACAATCCCAATCAAAATTCCAACAGTCTTCTTCTCAGAAATGGAAAAGCCAAAGCTGTAGGTCTTATACTTGCCAATTTCAAAACTTGCAACAATTTTTAAAACATAGGTAAGGGAACATCATCAAATTTGAAAATATTTGTGCACCAAAGAACATTATCAACCTAAGGACTAGAGATAATGTGTGTGATAAGCTTTCAAAATCCACACTTGATAAAGAACTCCTCCACCTCAACAAGAAAAGGATGAAAAACACACTTAAAACATGGGTAAAAGGCTTAACTAGGCATTTCTCTAAACATGATACAAGAATAGCTAATAAACATGAAAAGATACTCAGTATCATAAAACCATGAAAAGATGCTCTGTATCATTACCCATTAAAAAATGCAAATCAAAACCACAAAGAAATACCATCTCACATCTAATGAAATGGCAATTATTCAAAAAAGGAAAGACAAGAGTCAGCAACGATGCAGAGAAACAAGAACACTTCTTCACTCTTGGTAGCAATATGAAATGGTACAGCTTCTGAGACAAAAAACTAGAGAGTTTCTCAGAAAGTTAAATATATAATGACCTTGCAATTATATTTCTGGGTGTATACCCTGAATAATGGAAAGCAAAGAACTAGATAAACAGTTAAACCACAGTGTTCATAGCAGTGTTATTCACAGTAGACAAAAGGTGGAAGCAACACACATGTCTGTTCATGGATAAATGGATAAATAAAATATGGTGCATTTTATATGCATATACATATATATATCCAATGGAATATTTTTACCATGAGAAAGGAAGTTCTGATACTCACCATAACATAGATAAATCTTGAAGTTAAAAGTTGAAAAAAGTAAGTAAACTCAAAAGCACAAATTTGTATGATCTCACTGATATTAATGAATCAAAATATGCAAATTCATAGAGAAAGTACACTGTATGGTCCCAGGTATTGGGTAGAGGTAAGTAATGGGGAGTTAATATTTAAAGAGAACAGTTTTGCATGAAAAAAAAACAATGAAAAATTACTGCTGAGAAAAATGAAAAGACATAAATACCTGAGGATGTATCTCAGCCATTTGACTAAGAATTTGAGGTTACTCTTCTTAGGATGGCAATTTTCCCCTAACTGACCTACAGATTCAAGGCAAAGCTACTAAAAAACTCACTCTAAAACTGAAACAGAGAGGCAAAAGATCTAAATTATTCAAGGAAACATTGAAAAAATAAATTTAAAGATAACTAATACACAAATGTAATACTTATTATAAGGCTACTATAATCAAGATTGTAGATTAACAAACAAAATAAAACTGAAAAAGAAAACCAAGAAACATAAATCATCTTTGATTTTTAACAAATGTACGAGAACAATTATACAGAAAAGAAAGTTTTTCCCAACACATTGTGCTAGTGTAAGTGTACATTCATATAGAAAAATTTTTATCATGCTCATGAAAAAAATTTAATGCTGATCAAAGATGTAGAAACACAGTTAAAAACCAAAAAGTTTTATTGAGCAAAACACAGGAAAATATCCTTTGATAAGTTTAAGCAAAAAAATATTACACAAGTCACAGAAGACAAAAAGCATAATAGGAAAGAATTTTTTTTTAGAGTTCATCAAAAATAAAAGCTTTAATCCAATAATATTAAAAAAATGAAAATCGACTTCCGGAGAAGATGGCAGCTTAGTAAGACATGCGGGTCTTAGTTCCTCCTCCAGAACAGCTACTAGGGAAGTAGAAATGATACAGAACAGCTCCTGGAACCATGACAGAGACCAAGAAGACAGCGTACCCCATTCTGGAATGGCTGACTGGCTGGGAGACCCCGCTTCGGTGAGATCGCCGAGGGGCGCGGGCTTACCTGGGCCGGGGTGGCAGGCGGCCAGAGTCCCTCCCTCCCTCCTTCCCAGGCCAGCTGGGAGAATTGGACAGGTAGTCCCCTCAAGCCGCGACGGCTGGCGCCCCCCCACACGCGCGGCCCCCCGGACCAGCTGGGAGAATTGGATCGATGATCCCCAAGCCGCGGAGAATGGCAACTGGGGTCCCTTCCAAACACGTGGCTTCCTGGTCCTCTGGGAACGGTGGATAAGCACTCCCCTAAGCCACAGCGGCCGGCGCCCCCCCGCCACACTTGGCGCCCAGGGTCGGCTGAGATATTTGGACAGGCGCTCCCCCAAGCCACAGAGGCCGGCAACCCTCCCCACGCGTGGGTCCCTGGGCTGGCTGGGAGATTCGGATTGGCACTCCGCCAAGCCGCTTCGGCTGGTGACCCCCCCCTACAGCAAGAATTTTCCAAAGTAAAAGGAGCCACAGCATCTTTTACTGGTGGGACCCACAGACAGATGAGCACCACGAGCGCCACCTACTGGGCAGGATAAGAAAAACAGAGCCCAGAGATTTCACAGAAAAATCTTTCAACCTGCTGGGTCTCACACCCAGGGAAATCTGATTAAATGCCAAGACACCAGCAGAAGATAACGGATCACACTCAGAAAACTGAAGATATGACCCAGTCAAAGGAACAAACCAATAGTTCAAATGAGATACAGGAGCTGAGACAACTAATGCTGAATATACGAACAGAAATGGAAAACCTCTTCAAAAACCAAATCAATAAATTGAGGGAGGACATGAAGAAGACATGGGCTGAACAAAAAGAAGAAATAGAAAAACTGAAAAAACAAATCACAGAACTTATGGGAGTGAAGGACAAAGTAGAAAAACTGGAAAAAACAATGGATACCTACAATGGTAGATTTAAAGAGACAGAAGCTACAATTAGTGAATTGGAGGATGGAACATCTGAATTCCAAAAAGAAACAGGAACTATCCGTAAAAGGATGGAAAAATTTGAACAGGGGATGAGGGAACTCAAGGACAATATGAAGCGCACAAATATACGTGTTGTGGGTGTCCCAGAAGGAGAAGAAAAGGGAAAAGGAGGAGAAAAACTAATGGAAGAAATTATCACTGAACATTTCCCAACTCTTATGAAAGACCTAAAATTACAGATCCAAGAAGTGCAGCGCACCCCAAAGAGAATAGACCCAAATAGGCGTTCTCCAAGACACTTACTAGTTAGAATGTAGATGTCAAAGAGAAAGAGAGGATCTTGAAAGCAGCAAGAGAAAAACAATCCATCACACACAAGGGAAACCCAATAAGACTATGTGTAGATTTCTCAGCAGAAACCATGGAAGCTAGAAGACAGTGGGATGATATATTTAAAATACTAAAAGAGAAAAACTGCCAACCAAGACTCCTATATCCAGCAAAATTATCCTTCAAAAATGAGGGAGAAATTAAAACATTCTCAGACAAAAAGTCACTGAGAGAATTTGTGACCAAGAGACCAGCTCTGCAAGAAATACTAAAGGAAGCACTAGAGTCAGATACAAAAAGACAGAAGAGAGAGGTATGGAGAAGAGTGTAGAAAGAAGGAAAATTAGATACGATATATATAAGACAAAAGGCAAAATGGTAGAGGAAAGTATTACCCAAACAGTAATAACACTAAATGTTAAGGGACTGAATTCCCCAATCAAAAGACATAGACTGGCAGAATGGATTAAAAAACAGGATCCTTCCATATGCTGTCTACAGGAAACACATCTTAGACCCAAAGATAAACATAGGTTGAAAGTGAAAGGTTGGGAAAAGATATTCCATGCAAATAACAACCAGAAAAGAGCAGGAGTAGCTATACTAATATCCAACAATTTAGACTTCAAATATAAAACAGTTAAAAGAGACAAAGAAGGATACTACTAATAAAAGGAACAATTAAACAAGAAGACATGACAATCATAAATATTTATGCACTGAACCCGAATGCCCATAAATACGTGAGGAATACCCTGCAATCGCTGAAAAGGGAAATAGACACATCTACCATAATAGTTGGAGACTTCAATTCCCCACTCTCATCAATGGACAGAACATCTAGACAGAGGATCAATAAAGAAATAGAGAATCTGAATATTACTATAAATGAGCGAGACTTATCAGACATTTATAGGACATTACATCCCACAACAGCAGGATACACCTTTTTCTCAAGTGCTCATGGATCATTCTCAAAGATAGTCCATATGCTGGGTCACAAAGCAAGTCTTAACAAATTAAAAAAGATTGAAATCATACACAACACTTTCTCGGATCATAAAGGAATGAAGTTGGAAATCAGTAATAGCCGGAGTGCCAGAAAATTCACAAATACATGGAGGCTCAACAACACACTCTTAAACAATGAGTGGCTCAAAGAAGAAATTGCAAGAGAAATTAGTAAATACCTCGAAGCGAATGAAAACGAAAACACAACATATCAAAACCTATGGGATGCAGCAAAGGCAGTGCTAAGAGGGAAATTTATTGCCCTAAATGCCTATATCAGAAAAGGTGTATCCTAATTTGTTGGATATTAGTATAGGTACATCTGCTCTTTTCTGGTTGTTATTTGCATGAAATATCTTTCCCAACCTTTCACTTTCAACATATGTTTATCTTTGGGTCTAACATGTGTTTCCTGTAGACAGCATATAGAAGGATACTGTTTTTTAATCCATTCTGCCAGTCTATGTCTTTTGATTGGGGAATTAAGTCCATTAACATTTAGTGTTATTACTGTTTGGAAGAACTGGAGAAAGAACAGCAAAACAACCCCAAAGCAAGCAAAAGGAAAGAAATAACAAAGATTAGAGCAGAAATAAATGAAATTGAAAACATGAAAACAATAGAGAAAATCAATAAGACCAGAAAGTTGGTTCTATGAGAAAATCAATAAGATTGATGGGCCCTTAGCAAGATTGACAAAAAGAAGAAGAGAGAGGATGCAAATAAATAAGATCAGAAATGGAAGAGGAAACATAACCAATAACCTCACAGAAATAAAGGAGGTAATAACAGGATACTATGAACAAGTTTACACTAATAAATACAACAATTTAGATGAAATGGATGGGTTCCTGGAAAGACATGAACAACCAACTTTGACTCAAGAAGAAATAGATGACCTCAACAAACCAATCACACGTAAAGAAATTGAATCAGTTACTCAAAAGCTTCCTAAAAAGAAAAGTCCAGGACCAGATGGCTTCACATGTGAATTCTATCAAATATTCCAGAAAGAATTAGTACCAACACTCCTCAAACTCTTAAAAAAAATCGAAGTGGAGGGAAATCTACCTAATTCATTCTATGACGCCAACATCACCCTCATACCAAAACCAGGCAAAGATACTACAAAAAAAGAAAACTACAGGCCAATCTCTCTAATGAATATAGATGCAAAAATCCTCAACAAAATTCTAGCAAATTGAATCCAGCAACACATTAAAAGAATTATACATCATGACCAAGTAGGATTCATCCCAGGTATGCAAGGATGGTTCAACATAAGAAAATCAATTAATGTAATACACCATATCAACAAATCAAAGCAGAAAAATCACATGATCATCTCAATTGATGCAGAGAAGGCATCTGACAAGATTCAACATCCTTTCCTGTTGAAAACACTTCAAAAGATAGGAATACAAGGGAACTTCCTTAAAATAATAGAGAGAATATATGAAAAACCCACAGCTAATATCATCCTCAATGGGGAAAAATGGAAAACTTTCCCCTAAGATCAGGAACAAGACAAGGTTGTCCATTATCACCACTATTATTCAACATCGTGTTGGAGGTTCTAGCCAGAGCAATTAGACAAGAAAAAGAAATACAAGGCATCAAAATTGGAAAGGAAGAAGGAAAACTATCACTGTTTGCAGACAATATGATACTATATGTCGAAAACCCGGAAAAATCCACAACAAAACTACTAGAGCTAATAAATGAGTACAGCAAAGTAGCAGGCTACAAATCAACATTCAAAAATCTGTAGCATTTCTATATACTAGTAATGAACAGCTGAGGGGGAAATCAAGAAACAAATCCCATTTACAATTGCAACTAAAGAATAAAATACCTAGGAATAAATTTAACTAAAGAGACAAAAAACCTATACAAAGAAAACTAAAAAACTGTTAAAAGAAATCACAGAAGACCTAAATAGATGGAAGGGCATACCGTGTTCATGGATTGGAAGACTAAATATAGTTAAGATGTCAATCCTACCTAAATTGATTTACAGATTCAACGCAATATCAATCAAAACGCCAACAACTTATTTTTCAGAAATAGAAACACCAATAGGCAAATTTATCTGGAAGGGCAGGGTGCCCCGAATTGCTAAAAACATCTTGTGGAAAAAAAACAAAGCTGTAGGTCTCGCACTGCCTGACTTTAAGGCATATTATGAAGCCACAGTGGTCAAAACAGCATGGTATTGGCATAAAGACAGATATATCGACCAATGGAATCGAATAGAGTGCTCAGATATAGACTCTCTCATCTATGGCATTTGATCTTTGATAAGGCAGTCAAGCCAACTCACCTGGGACAGAACAGTCTCTTCAATAAATGGTGTCTAGAGAACTGGATATCCATATACAAAAGAATGAAAGAGGACCCATATCTCACACCCTACACAAAAGTTAACTCAAAATGGATCAAAGATCTAAACATTAGGTCTAAGACCATTAGAGGAAAATGCAGGGAGATACCTTATGAAACTAGAATTGGAGGCAGTTTTATGGACCTTAAACCTAAAGCAAGAGCACTGAAGAAAGAAAGAAATAAATGGGAGCTCCTCAAAATTAAACACTTTTGTGCATCAAAGAACTTCATCAAGAAAGTAGAAAGAGAGCCTACACAATGGGAGACAATATTTGGAAACGACATATCAGATAAAGGTCTAGTATCCAGAATTTATAAAGAGATTGTTCAACTCAACAACAAAAAGACAGCCAACCCAATTACAAAATGGGAAAAAGACTTGGAACAGACACCTCTCAGAAAAGGAAATACAAATGGCCAAAAGGCACATGAAGAGATGCTCAATGTCCCTGGCCATTAGAGAAATGCAAATCAAAACCACAATGAGATATCATCTCACACCCACCAGAATGGCCATTATCAACAAAACAGAGAATGAGAAGTGCTGGAGAGGATGTGGAGAAAGAGGCACACTTATCCACTGTTGGTGGGAATGTCAAATGGTGCAACCACTGTGGAAGGCAGTTTGGCGGTTCCTCAAAAAGCTGAATATAGAATTGCCATACGACCCAGCAATACCTTTGCTACTCAAAGGACTTAAGGGCAAAGACACAAACGGACATTTGCACACCAATGTTTATAGCAGCATTATTTACAATTGCAAAGAGATGGAAACAGCCAAAATGTCCATCAACAGAAGAATGGCTAAACAAACTGTGGTATATACATACGGTGAAATATTATGCAGCTTTAAGACAGGATAAACTTATGAAGCATGTAATAACATGGATGGACCTAGAGAACATTATGCTGAGTGAGTCTAGCCAAAAACTAAAGGAGAAATACTGTATGGTCCCACTGATGTGAACTGACATTCAAGAATAAACTTGGAATATGTCATTGGTAACAGAGTCCAGCAGGAGTTAGAAACAGGGTAAGACAATGGGTAATTGGAGCTGAAGGGATACAGATTGTGCAACAGGAGTAGATACAAAAACTCAAAAATGGACAGCACAATAATACCTAATTGTAAAGTAATCATGTTAAAACACTGAATGAAGCTGCATCTGAGCTATAGGGTTTTTTTTGTCTGTTTGTTTGTGTCTTTTTTTTTTCTTTTTCCTTTACTTTTTTTTTACTATTATTTTTATTTTTTTCTCTATATTAACATTCTATATCTTTTTCTGTTGTTTTGCTAGTTCTTTTCCTAAATCGATGCAAATGTACTAAGAAATGATGATCATGCATCTATGTGATGATTTTAAGAACTACTGATTGCATATGTAGAATGGAATGATTTCTAAAAAAAAAAAATGAAAATCCAAGTTAGAGAAGGGGAGAATATTTTGTAAAATATACTCCTTTCAAAGGACTGGTATTTGGAATATATATACCAATATTTACTATTTGTATTGAAATATTGTCATACAACAGTTATCAATGTACATAATCTGTGGCTCACAATATCATTATATAGTTGTGTACTCATGATCATGTTCATTTTTAGAACATCGGCACCACTCCAGAAAAAGGAATTAAGACAAAAGAAAAAACCCATATATCCCATACCCCTTAATTCTCCCTCTCAGTGACCATGAGTATTGCAGTTTACCCAACTTTGCCCCCTCCTTATTCCACCATTACTTAGTTTTTGTCATTTTTTTCCCTCACCCTTGGATAAAGGGAACATTAGAAACAAGGTTTTCACAATCACATGGTCACACTTCAAAAGTTTCAGGTATTTCCCTTTAGCTACTACAATGTACCATAAACTAAAAGGGATAACTATGTAATGCATAGAATAACCTCTAGGATAACTTCTCAACTGTGCTTGAAATCTGTGAGCCACTGAAATCTTTCAGAATTTAGTCTGTCTCATTTTATCTTCCCACTTTTGGTTAAGGCTTCCTCAATACCACGATGCTGGGTCCTGGTTCATCCCCAGGATTCATGCTCCACATTGCCAGGGAGATTTACACCCCTGCGAGTCTTGTCCCATGTAGGAGGGAGGGCAGCGAATTCATCCGCTAAACTGGCTTAGAGAGGTCACATTTGAGCAATAAAAGAGGTTCCCTGAGGATGACTCTTGAACATAATCCTAAGTAGGCTTAGCTTCTCATTTGTAGGAATAAGTTTCATAGGGGCAAACTTGGGCTCAGCCTATTAAAGTGGATGTCCACACTGTTTGTGGGGGTATCAGGAATTTCCCAGATGGGTAACATGAATATTTCCTATTCAAATCATCTGGGATGTATTGGGCCATAAAACACAAATGCAGAAGAAAAGGGGCAAATGAAGAAGGCTGAGGAAACTAAGAAGCATAATCTATACAAGGACATTTCCTTTATTTCTGAAAAGAATCTTATACCTTTCTCCAATATTCCTCAATTTTTGACAATTAGTTTTTGTATCTTGCCTTTGTTATTGAGCAGAAGCATATTTCAATGTTACTGTTAGCTAGAAACCCCAGTATCTTGCAGATTGTATTTTTTCCTGTATACCATTCCATTTGCAACACTTTGCAATGTTGCAATTCATTTGTTCTCCTCAGGTAAAAAAAATCTTAACATTTGTACATTCAATCACCATCATTGTCCACTATATTGCATTTTTTGATATTATATAATGTTTTTACCCTCTGTCTTTTCTTCTGTGTCACACATGCCTCAGCCCTTATTTCTCAATCATACTCCCATTCAGCTTCATTCAGGGTACTTATATTAATGTGCTACCATTGGGTTGTATTGTCCATATGAGACCATTAGACCTTTCATCCTTTTGATTCTTGCTAATTTCACTTGGTATAACATTCTTCACGTCATGTTTTGTGCTTCATGACTTTATTCTCTCTTAAAGCTGTATAATTTTACATTGTATGTTAATACCACAGCTTAATCAGCCACTTGTCTGTTGATAGATATTTTGGCTGTTTCCATCTTTGGGCAATTTGATCAATACCATTATAAACATCAGTGTGCAATGTCCTTTTGTGTCCTTGCCTCCAGTTCCTCTGAATATTTACCAAGTAATGGGATTTCTGGATAATATCACAATTCTATACTCAGCTTCCTGAGGAGCCACTAAACTGTATTCCAGAGTAGATGCACCATTCTATATTCCCGTCAATAGTGAATAAGTGTACATCTTTCTCTATTCCTTTCCAGCACTTGTCCTTTCTTTCTTTCTTTTTTTTTTTTTTTTTTGATAATGGTCATTTCAATGGATGCGAGATAACATCTCATTGTGGTTCTGATTTGCATTTCCCATAGGCAGTGAGGATGAGCATCTTTACATATGCCCCTTAGCCATTTGTATTTCTTCTTCTAAAGTGTTTGTTCATCTCTCTTGCCCATTTTTTTAAACTTTTTTTATTAATTAAAAAAAATTAACAAAATATTTAGGTATCATTCCATTCTACATATACAATCAGTAATTCTTAATATCATCACATAGTTGCATATTCATCATTTCTTAGTACCTTTGCATCGATTTAGAAAAAGAAATAACAAGACAACAGAAAAAGAAATCAAATGATAATAGAGAAAAAAAAGACTATACATACCATACCCCTTACCCCTTGCATTCATTTACCACTATTTCAAACTGAATTTATTTTAACATTTGTTACCCCTATTATTTATTTTTATTCCATATGTTCTACTCTTCTGTTGATATAATAGCTAAAAGGAGCATCAGACACAAGGTTTTCACATTCACAGAGTCTAATTGTGAAAGCTATATCATTGTTCAATCATCATCAAGAAACATGGTTACTGGAACACAGCACTACATTTTCAGGCTATTTCCTCCAGCCTCTCCACTACATCTTGAACAAAAAGGTGATATCTACTTAATGCATAAGAATAACCTCCAGGATAACCTCTGACTCTGTTTGGAATCTCTCAGCCATTGACACTTTGTCTCATTTTACTCTTCCCCCTTTTGGTCAAGAAGTTTCTCTCAGTCTCTTGATGTTAATTCTCGGCTCATTCTAGGGTTTTTCTCAGTTCCTTGATGTTGAGTCTTCAGCTCATTCCAGGATCTCTGTCCCACATTGCCAGGAAGGTCCACACCCCTGGGAGTCATGTCCCACGCAGAGAGGGGGAGGGTGGTGAGACTGCTCATCGTGTTAGCTGGAGAGAGGGGCCACATCTGAGCAACAAAAGAGGCTCTCTTGGAGGTGACTCTTAGGCCTAAATTTTAAATAGACTTGACCTGTCCTTTGTGGGGTTAAGTCATGTGAACAAACCCCAAGACTGGGGGCTCAGCTTATAGCTTTGGTTGTCCACACTGCTTGTGAGAATATCAAGAATTCAACTTGGGGAAGCTGAATTTGTCCTCACTCTCACCATTCCCCGAAGGGGGCTTGCAAATACTTTTCCAGTCACTGATCAAATCATTCTGGGATTCATCGGGGGATCACTCTGGACAAACCAACAAAATCTCATGTGCTACCTGAGATTCCAAGTACTTGTGATATTCAATCAAACTATCTACATGAGTTATATTAGGAAATGCCCTAGTCAAAATCTAAATTTTGTAACAAATAAACATTTTTTGCTTTAGTCTCACACATATCTATTGCCCATTTTTATACTGTTTGTCATTTTGTTGTTGAGTTGTACAATTTTCTCATGTACTCTGGATATTAAACCCTTATATGATATATGGTTTCCAAATACTGTCTCCCAATGTACAGGCTGCCTTTTTACTTTGACACACAGAAGTGTTTAATTTTTAGAGATCCCATTTATCAATTTTCTCTTATTGTTGCTCGTACTTTGGGCATAGAGCATAGGAAATCACCTCCTATTACAAAATTCATATTTCTCTACATTCTTTAATAAAATTTATGGTCTTAACGCTAACGCTTATGTTTTGATTGATTTTGAATAGATTTTTCTTTAGAATGTGAAATTAGAACAGATTTTAAAACCACAATTCAATAATAGAAAGACAAAGAACTGAATTACTTAAATGGCAAAGTGGGTGAACAGAAACTTTTCAGAAGACAAATAGAAAAAAATGCTCAACATCAGGTAAGTGAACACTAAAACCACAGAAAGAACCATGACTTAGCCACGATAATAACCTCAAGCTAAAAACAGAAAAAACAAAACCAAGTGTCAAAGATATGAATCAACTGGAATTCTCATGCATTGTTTATGGCAATGTAAGTGGTAAAAAACACTTTGGAATTAGTCCTGATAGATTTTGATAAATAAAGTACAATTCCTTAAATTAAAGAATTAAGTAGACTAAATTTAGACAGACTAGTAGCCTAGTCTGTGGGGCTAACAACCTCTGATAATGTAGTCCTGCACTTATTATACTCTGAGCCTAAAGTTTTAAACTTCTTTAATGCCTCAGTTTCATCAAGCGTTAAGTAGGAGTGATAACAGTAGTTAACTAATAGAGCTACATTCAGAATTAGCTGAAAGCCTCTAAGATCCTGGATTCAGTCCTTTATAACTGCCAGGGGTTTCCATCAATTACTGTTTCCTGTTTATTTGAAACAATCTGCTTTGGGTTTATCAGCAATAAATCAGTCTTGACTCTTGTCTATGTTAACAAGGCCACTGGGAGATTTAAGGATGGCAATGTAATAGAGAATGGTATGCAGGGTAAAACTTGCTGGTACTCAATGAACAGAAGCTGTGCCAGGTTGAAACTATTATGTACTCAAGAAAACCATGTTCTTTTTCCTAATCCAAATAGAGTTTGAGAGGCTACTCTGAAGGTCACTCTTATGCAAGCTTCAGTTACACATTGCTACCTATCAAAATATGCCAATCCCCTATCAAAACCATTCCAGTCAATTCTAGAGAACATTTAGGGCAATATATAAGATTCATTAAAACTTCATGCATTAGGGTAATTTTCCAGGTAGGTCCCTTCACCAGGTAAGAACTGATATGCAGAGAGGCCAGCCTCTCTAGAACATCAGCTAGTTCTATCCCCCACCCCATATTATCAACAGCCTCTTTCAACATGAAAAAGTTAGAATGCACCTTAAATAGTGGGAGAAAGATCAAAGGTGATGGTGGAGTATACAGAGAAGCTTGGGTTTAACAAACAAATATGATTGCTGAATCATTATATTGGTATTTCTTTTAGTCTTTAGTACCTTAGGGGAGCTAGAAGTAAAACCTAAAATTATGGAACTGTAACCCATATCAAATTCTGAAATCTGTTGTACAACTAATCATTGCACTGTGTTTTGAAATTTATTGCTTTTTTGTATATATGTTATTTTTTACAAAAATGAAGAAAGAAAATGTCAATTGTGATGATAAAAAATATTTATTCCTTCTAGCCTCCAATGTTCTGGAGCAGCTAGAAAGAAAAATCTAAGATGACAGTATGGTAGCCTATGACAAACTCTGGGATCTGTCTTGTAACTACCTATTGAAGAGTGCTTTGAAAACTACTGCTTTTTTTTGTTGTTGTTTATACAAAATAAAAAAATAAAAAACAAAATGAAGTTTTTAATAAAAATCCACAAAAGCAACAAATATTTAGCTAAACTGATCAAGAGAAAACAAAGCAGTGCAAATTACTAAAATCAGAAAGGAAAGTATATAAAATAGGACTTAAGAGAATAAGGACTAAAGAAACTTTATGGATAATTGCCAACAAATTAGATAAATTAGGTGAAATGGACAAATTTCTAAAAACACATGAAGAAAAAAAAAATCTTAATAGACCTATATAAGTTGAGATTTAATCAGTCATCAAAATTCTTCCAATGAAAACAGCCCAGAAATAGATGGTTTTACCAGTGAATTCTATCAATTTTTAAAGAAGAACTGATACTCTTGAAAATTTCTCAAAAAATAAAAATAAATAAACAGGAGGTTTTTATTTCTAACTATTCTATAAGGCGACCATAACCTTGTACCAAGTTCAGAAAAGGCATCATAATGAAATTTCAGAACAACATCCTCTATGATTTCAGATGCAAAAACACTTCTAACAAAATATTGGAAAACCAAATTTATCTGCATCCTGAAGAATTATAAACCATGACCATGCGAGACTTATCCCACAAATGCAGGCACAGTTCAACATGATGAATCAGCCAATAAAATATCCATTAACAGAACTAAGAAAAGCCACATGATTATCTCAACTGAAGTAGGAAAATGTTTGATTACATTGAATAACCATTCATGATAAAAACACTCAGCAAAGTAGGATCAGGAGACAACTTCCTCAACATGAGAAAAGATATTTAAGAAAAACTCAAAGCTAACACTATAATCGATGAAAGACTGAAAGCATCCCCTATAAGGATGCCCATTTTCAGCACTCTATTCAACACAGTTTTTAAAGTTATAACCATAGCAATTCAGTAAAGAAAGAAATAAAGGCACCCAAATTGGAAAGGAGGAAGAAGTTATCTCCCTTCCTATCCCAAATGACATGTTAAAGATAGAAAATGTAAAGAATCCTCAAAACATTATTAGAGCTAATATGAAAAATCAGTAAAGATGCAGGATATAAGATAAACACTATAAGTGGCAATTCTGTATACTAGCAATGGACAACCGATTGAAGGAATTAAAACTCCTTTTACCACAGCACCAAAAAAGAATAAAAGACCTAGGTATAAACTTAACCTAAGAGGTGGAAGACTTATACACTGAAAACCCAAACCAAACACAGTAGCCTCAATAACTGGAGACACAGCAGATGTTTGTGACAAAAAAAAAACTTAATACCATTGGTATAGTTTGCTAGCTACCAGAATGCAATATACCAGAAACAGAATGGCTTTAAAAAGGGAAATTTAATAAGTTGCTTGTTTTCAGTACTAAGGTCAAGAAAATATCCCAATTATAGACATGTCCTATGTAAGGCATCCAGAGAAAGATACCTTGATTCAAGAAAGCCAATGAAGTTTAGGGTTTCTCTCTCAAGTGGAAAGGCACATGGCAAACACTGTCAGGGTTTCCTGCTCAGCTGGAGAGGCACATGGAGAGCATGGCGTATCTATCTGCTAGCTCCCTCTCCAGCTCCCCAGGAGGTATTTTCCTTTTACATTTCATCTCCTAAAGTCGCTGGCTGATGGATCCTCTGCTTCATGGCTCTGTCATTCTTCTCTGCTCTCTCTGAATCACTCACATTCTCCAAATGTTTCCTTTTTTATAGAATTCCAGTTAACTAATCAAGACCCAGCTGGAATCAGCTTAACAACCACTCTTGATTAAGTCATGTCTCCAGGGAGATGATCTAATTACAGTTTCAAACATACAGTACTGAATAGGGATTAGAAGAAACAGCTGCCTTTACGAAGTGGGATTAGGATTTAAACATGGCTTATCTAGGAGACATACATCCTTTCAAATGGCACATTCTACCCCTGGACCCTAAAAAAAAACAGTTTTTCCCATATACAAAATACATTCATCCATAACAATATCAAAGAAACTTAAACCACTTCAGTAGCAATATAAATACAATACAAGGTTAAAAACAGTACAAATTCTCAAAGTTAGTTACAGGCCTAGTCTGTCCTAAAGTAAAGTTATCCTCCGGCTCTGGACTTAAACTCAGAACAAGTTATTTGCTGCCAACATACAAAGGAGGGACAGTCATAGGATACACATACACATTTCCATAGGGAGGGAGGAACACAGGGGTCATTGGACCCATATAATTTCAAAAACCTGCAGGACAAAGTTCATTTGATTTCAAAGTCTGAGAGTCACTTATATTCAGGGCTTTAGAAAGTGGCAGTCCCAGCTTTCCCAAAGGCCTACACAGAGGCCTGCCTCTCTCTGAACGCAACCTTGGTGGACACTGGGGAGACAATCTTTATCTAGGCTACTCTCAAGGATCAGCACTGTACCCACGCTCTCTGCTATCTCAGGGCACAAAACGCTTGACCCCTTCATGTGGTGGCAGCCAGACTGTCCCCAAATGCCAAGGAATATGCTTAACCCTCTCCAAGGCATGAGGTGGCATGACTCCTCCACTGCAACAAGGTGCAAGGCCCATCCTCTGCCTTTGGGGTAAACTCACCCTCTCCACAGGCTTGTACCCAAGCCTGGGTCCACTCTCCTGGCCCAAGCCTTCTTGATTTCAGACCCCAGCCTCCATGGTTTTGCCTCTGAAGTTACTTTACTACCCTTCACTGACCCTCTCAATCCCAACTGGCAATGATTCTCTTTATACAGATACTGCAACACTCTTGTTGGTTTTCTATGCAGCAGCCTTGGATTGTACCCATCAGACATAAGGAATTTCCACACCTTCTTCCTGGATAACTCCATCTTCAATCCTAGCTTTCTCAGAAATGGCTGACTGGTTCTACATTTGGCCAAATCCTCATATGGGTCACTATTCTCTGGTAATTTCCCTTCCTGGAAGCCCAGTTCTTTTCAGAACATCAATTTCTGATTTCTTTGTACCCAAGAGTTCAGTTCTCAGATTATCTCTCTCCTGTCGCATTTCACTATAAGTTGCAAGGAGAAACTAGGCTGCATTTTCCACATTAAATTTGGAGACCTCTTCTCCCAAATATCCAAGGTCATGGCTTTTAAAATCTGTCTTCCAACTAAAGCCACTAGTCAATTTTGCCAGTTTATCTGCTATTTTAAAACAAGGATCACCTTCCTTCTAGTTTGCAGTAACATGTGCCTCATTTCTGTCTAAAGCCTGGTCAGAGATATTTTTAGATTCCACATATCTACCAACAGGCCCTTCAGCATTTTAGGTCTTCTCTGTCAGGCTCATTGTAATACACCCAAAGTCTTTCCCTTAACCATTTAAAAAGCTGTTTCAACATGTTGGGTATTTGCAAACCACAGCAGCACCCCACTCTCCAGGACCAAAATCTGTACTAGTTTGCTAACTGCTGGAATGCAATATAGAAGAAACAGAATGGCTTTCTAAAAGGGGAATTTAGTAAGTTGCTAGTTTTCAGTACTAAGGCCAAGAAAATGTCCCAATTAAAACAAGTCTATAGAAATGTCCACTCTAAGGCATCCAGGGAAAGATACCTTGATTCAAGAAGGCCAATGAAATTCAGGGTTTCTCTCTCAAGTGGAAAGGCACATGGTGAACACTGTCAGGGTTTCTCTCTCGGTTGGAAGGGCACATGGTGTCATCCACTAGCTCCCTCTCCAGGTCCCCAAGAGGCATTTTCCTTTTACATCTTCATCTCCAAAAGTCACTGGCAGGTGGACTCTCTGCTTCATGATTCTGCAGCATTCTTTGTTACTGTAGCTTTCTCGTAGCTGTGTCATTCTTTGCTCTCTCTGAATCTCCTGCATTCCCCAAAATGTTTCCTCTTTTATAGGATTCCAATTAACTAATCAAGACCCAGCTAGAATGGGTGGAGACACACCTAATCCAGCTAACAACTACTCTTGATTGAGTCATATCTCCAAGGGAGATGATTTAATTACAGTTTCAAACATGCAGTACTGAATAGGGCTAAGGAGAAATGGATGCCTTTACAAAATGGGATTAGGATTAAAACACGGCTTTTCTAGGGTTTTCGAACTAGCACAACTATTAAATGACAATATTGTTAAGATAACAAGATAGTTAAGTTACATAAATTTTACTGAATTTAAAAAAGAAAAAGCATACAGTTCATTAGCAACTGGTGGCCAACAAAGTATGACACAGCTGGTTATTCAATAAAGTTAGAATAACACTTGCTGCACAACAAGTTCTTAGTAACTTCTTACAACTCACATTCAATAAGTAGTCTGAATAGAGGTACTAATACATAAAAAATAGCAGACACTTATGAGTGAGGGACCGGGAGGCATGACAGGTACAATTGATATGGATAAAGGTGGGAAAGGGATAAGGATTCCGGGGGAAATATGATGTGAAAAGGGCCAACATTCCCTATTCCCCTTCTATGGACCAAAGAGAGGGTAAGAAGTCATGAGAAGGAGTTACCTGGTGACTGAGTGAGCTGGGATGTAATCTGAAGCATGGTACTTTGTTTTGATGTTGATAGAAGAGGATGTAAACTGCTTTGGACAGAAAGAAGAAGACAAGTCTGTATTAAATTGTAAGAAGGAAGGATGGGAATTCAAGTGAGGACAGAGGTGGTACCTCTATCTCTTTCTCAGTTACAGGTAAGACACTGCAGTCATAAACGTCATTGTTACTTTGTAGCCACTGTCTTTGTTGTGGGCAAATGTTTTATCTATAAAGGATCAGAAGTCATTCAAATCCAACTACCCAAACTTCGGAGACATGTCCAAAATCCCCAAAACTCTCTCTATCAAATCATACCCCTACCCCACTACTGGGAACAACTTTTTGGAACAGCTCCTACTGACACAAACATATATTGGTTTGAAACTGCAGTGAGGTCATATTTACACAGCACTGGATCCAACTCTCTCTGGGATTTGATGACAAACTCAGAGAAGTCGAGGTCTCTGTGAGTAGAGAGAAAGTTAATACTAACATCTTCCTGATGACCACTTGGTCTCTCTCAACCATCCTTCCTCGATCCCAGACCAACTAGGAGACTATACAAGGTATAAGAAAAGCGCTTCAGATGGATAATGGGGTTCTCAGGCAGAGAACCTCAGGTCCAGCTTCTTGGTGACTAGTTGGTGTTGCCTGCACGTAGGGCAGTACCTACAGGCAGAACATGAATCAGAAACTGACATTTTCTAAGCAATTACTACAAGCTCCCTATACTGTTTTATTTTCATGTTTCATACATGACCCATAAGATGCTGCTGTTACTTCTAGTCTACCTGTTACTTTAATATTTCTGGTCAATTTCTAGTCTATGGAGAGGCTCGACTTATTTTAGAGCCTTCTTTTTGTCCCTCCTAAAGAAGGGACTTCATTTATATTTTTGCAGTCATTCATATTGTTTTAACTGCTCAACTCTGTATTTATTCCATATAGATGTTGTTCTTATTTTTGAAACTGGCTTTTGTCTTTCTTATTTTCTCTGGTCCATTCATTCTGCAAGTATTGAATACCAATTGCAGCCCAATAGTAGTGAGAGGTACACAGTGAACTTAGACTCTATATTCAAGGAATTCACTTTCCTTCTCAAGGAAAAGATAGACGATAATCCTAAGAAGTTATAAAACTTGGTATCAAATGGCAATATTTCAGAAAGAAAAAGTCAGAGAAGTGAATGGAGAATAAGGATGAGTAGACTCACAGTACTTCTTACAGAGGAAGGGAAGGTCTCTCCATGAAGGTATCTGAACAGAGAGGAACCATTTCTGTAGATATCTGGAGAAGATCTTCTCAGGCATAAAGAACAGCCCAGACAAAGTTCCTGAGGAGGGAATATATGGAATGTTGGACAGCACCATGACAAGAGCTTTGAATGGAAGGGAAATGAATATATTTGGAGAGGTACCATGGTTATGAGTGTGAGGTTTCAAAGTTTCTATCTGGGTTCCTCCTCAGAGATTTTCTTCCTCCAGGGTCTCCACAGTGGTAAAATGCTCAATGCACTCCTGTAGCTGCAGTGGAGATTTCTTAAAAGGATAACCTATGCAGTCACGCTTCATATAGCCTTAGGGTTTGATAAACAGAATATGGGTATAAGGATAGCTCAACAAACAGTGAGTGGGGAATAGAGGATACATTCCAAGCAGTCTAGTGCACGAACTTTCAATTCCAGCCCTGCTGCTGACTGAATATATATTCCACGGCAAGTGACTGAACATCTCTGTGATACAGCTTCATCCATAAACTGAGGATGGTTTTTATGAGGATTAAAAGTTAATGTTTGTGAAATCCTTGAAACAATACCTACTTAGTAAATGATGAAACTAAAATATCCATTTGGCTTTATGTTATTGCTATCATTGATAGCACTATTATTATTATAGGTACCAGATGTGGCAATTAGAAAAGAAAAAGAAATAAATGGCTTAAGATACAGAATGAAAACTTCCCAGTAGTTCCTCTCATCCTCCTTCACTACAGAGATTCATAAGAGACGGTCCATCTTTGTCCTAAAGGACAAATAGGAACTTAAAGTACTGTGGGTATTGAAGTTCTAAAGCTGAGTAAGCCTGAACCTGTATCTCCTGGTTCTGTTCACAGCTGGAGGAATGGGAAGACAAAATGTGAAGAGGGTTAAATGGGAAGAAACTGAGGATTTCCCCCATCCCTAAGATCTTGTCCTCCTTGTTACAGTAAGACTTCTTCATCTCTGGCCTCCAGTCAATACTCTTAGTGTACAGCTAGACTAAGAGAGAGGGTTAGTGATCAATGAGCTCTGTTGTCAACAAAGTCCCCTACCTGCCTCCCGAGCTCTGGCTCATAGCTAAAGGAGACACCAGGCCATCTTCTCAGAGAGTGATGTGATCACTACTCCCACTGGAATTCACCATCTGTAGAGTGAACAGCAACTTGTACTGGGGTTTTTGGCTCCAGTGAAATGATCCAGGAGAACAGTCTGAGAGGACATGAATTTTGTCCAAGACTTTAAAGCTGAGCCCAATCAGCCTTTGGCCCAGGGTCTTGGCACCTGCTCGTAGCTGCATGCCCAGTCTTAGAAATAATGCCTTTATCATCTGTGTCTGCTAAAATAGGGAAATTTAAAGAAAGGTTTAGGAAAGCCCTAGCTGGTTAACTTATATGTTTAATAGGTCCTGAATCAGTGAGACATACCTCAGACCAACTTCAAACATTCAGACCCTCACCCTCAAAGAGGTTATGATTATTGTACAGACCCTCATCCTTGTTGTTCCTCTCTCCATCATATTCTTCAGCTTTCTCATCACCATCATCCTCATCACCTGAGTTGGGGCTGCTCAAGTATTGTCTGCCAAAAGAGCAGAGGAGAACATCAAGGCACAGAACAAAGGCAGTGAAGGACAAATCCAAGATTTTACTTTAATTATTAGGAGAAGTAATTGCAAAATCTACATAAGCAGTTGTTAAACAGTCATTAACTATGAACCCAGAATATCTGAAATGGTGGTGTAAAAACAGATAGAATGGTGAACTTGTCAGCAGCAGTCTGATAATGTAGGATCTTTGAATTTCAAAGTAGAAATCTATATTTTAATTATAAGAAGCCACTGGCAGATGGCGACTTGCCCTCTCTCTGTCAGTGGCTTCTTATAATTCCACAGAGGCATGGAATTTAGCCTGTCCTCCAGAGGAGCTAGTAAATGGCCAGTACAGAACAACTGCTTGGGCTACACAGGTGACTAGAAACACAGTGTATGCCTATCTGAACAAGGTGGATCAGCTGCAATCCCACACACACTGTAAGTTCCCCAAGCCACGGAGGCCAGTGTTCCTCTCCCATGGAGACAAGAGCCTGGTTCCACAAGAAGGAAGGAAACAGACTTTACTAGTAGCAGAGGCTTAGCTCAACCAAGCTCCACTTACAGAATTTGTTAACAAATTTTGACTACTGAAAATAGGAACAAGGAAAAATAATCCTAGAATAAACACTAAAGGTACTAGGAATTTTTGTCAGAGCAGAGAGGGAGTGGGACAAATGGAAAAAGACAAAAAGGAAAAAAAAGATATTTTGAGTCAGCACAAAATACTAGAAAAGGAGTAGACCCTAAAAAAAAAAGAAGGGGCACATAGAGACTTGATATACATACAGCCACGTACCAACTTAAACTCTTGACTGACAAATTGCAAGGAGCAGGGGTCCTGCTTCTGAAAAGATTCACCACACCCCTCAGTTTGCTTTTACTAAACAATCAGTTAGATAGAGCTGAAAGTTTCTCAGGCACCAGCTCTGCTCCACGCAAAGGCAGAATTAAAGTCCTCTGAGAAACAAAGTAACTACTCAGATAAAAAAAAGTTAATTTCTTAAAGGCTGCATCTCTCCAAGAAAAGGTGGAACTCATCTCAAGTGAATCCTTACTCCAAGGTAATCAGGTCCCAGGGACTGGAAAACTGAAGCAAATAAGGCCAATGTCCAACCTCTCCTCTGTCTCAACCATGTCCCCTGAGGGAAAGTCTGCTGAAATTAAAGGCACCACTGCACTTTACACTGGTGGGAAGCCCCAGGCAGACAAGCACCACATATGGGGCAGGATAGGAAAAACAGAGAGTCTAGAGGTTTCTTATGAAAGTCTAAAAACCTGCTGGGTCTCACCCTCAAGAAAAACTGAAGCTGGTGACTGTTTCCTTCTCAGAGGTAGGCCTATCTGGTCTGGGAAAATTTGACTGGGTTCATACTATCAGAGGAGACCTCCTTAAAAAACAAACAAAAAAAGGTTTCATATAGGCAGGGCAAGAAATAGAAAAACAAGAGCTGAAAAATTCTGATCTGTTAAGCAGAACCTATGCTAGCTGTCTACCATTAGTTGAACTGAATGTCAAAGAATAGACAAAGAACAAAGCCATCCAGCAAGAAAATCCTAGGTAAAGGACTGAAAACAACCTCCAGGGTAAACCAATTAAGGAAATTAAATGCCTAGAAGCTAGCAAAAAAAAAAAAGTCATATTAGGGAAACTGAAGATATGGCTCAGTGAAAGGACAAACTAGGAAGTCAAATGAGATACAGAAGTTGAAAAACTAATTCAGGATGTTCAAAGAGACATGGAAAATTTCATCAAAAATCAAATCAATGAGTTGAAGGAGGATATAAAGAAGGCACTAAGCTAACAAAAAGAAGAAATTGAAAGTTTGAAAAAATAAATCACAGAACTTATAGGAATGAAAGGACAGTAGAAGAGATGAGGAAAACAATGGAAACCTGCAACAATAGAATTGAAGAGGCAGAGGAAAGGGTTAGCAAAGTAGAAGACTAGACATCTGAAAACCAACACACAAAAGAAAATATAGAGAAAAGAACGAAAAAATATGAGCAGAGTCTCAGGGAATTGAAAGAAAACATGAAATGCAAAAATATACATGTGTGGGTGTCCCAGAAGGAGAAGGGAAGGGAAAAGGAAAAGAAAGATTAATGGAGGAAATAGTCACTGAAAATTCCCATCTCTTATGAAAGACATAAAGTTGCAGATCCAAGAACGGTAGCATAATCCAAACAGAAAAGATCCAAACAGACATACTCCAAGGCACTTATTAATCAGGCTGTTAGATGTCAAAGAGATGGAATTTTGAAAGCAGCAAGAGAAAAGCAATCCATCACATACAAGGGAAGCCCAGTAAGACTATGTGTGGATTTCTCAGCAGAAACCATGGAGACAAGACAGCATTGGTATGATACATTTAAGATTTAAAAACAGAATGACTTAAAAAAAAGACAGAGAATGACTGCCAACCAAGAATTCTATATCCAGTAAAACTGTCCTTCAAAAATGAGGTGGAGATTAAAATATTTTCAGTCAAGAAATCACTGAGAAAATTTGTGATCAAGAGAATAGCTTTGCAAGAAACACTAAAGGAAGCCCTACAGCAAATATGAAAAGGCAGAAGACGGTGGTCTGGAGAAGGGTGTAAAAATGAAGAATATCAGTAAAGATTAAAAAAAAACAAAAAACCAAAAACTATATATGACATATAAAATCGAAAAAGCTAAATGGTAGAAGAAAACACTGACATTACAATAACATTAAATATTAGTGGTTTAAACTTCCCAATCAAAAGGCAAAGATTAGTAGAATGAATTACAAAACAGGACCCATCTATACACTGTCTACAGGAGACACATTATAGACCAAAGGACAAAAATAGGATGAAAGTGAAAGGTTGGGAGATATTTCATGCAAACACCAATCTGGAAAGAGCAGGAGTAGCTATACTACCATTTGATAAATTATGCTTCCAATGCAAAACATTAAAACAGACAAAGAAGGACACTATGTATTAATAAAAGGAACAATTCAGCAAGCTGACATAACAATAATAAATATTTATGCACTGAGCGAGAGTGCTCCAAAATATTAGAGGTAAACACTGATAACACTGAAGGGAGAAACAGACACCTCTCCATAATAGTTGCAGACTTCAATTCCCTGCACTCATCAATGGATAGAACATCTAGACAGTTGATCAATAAAGAAACAGAGAATTTGAATAATACAACAAATGAACTAGACTTAACAGATATTTACAGAACATTACACCCCACAGCAACAAGATACACATTTTTCTCAAAAGCTCATGGGTCATTCTCAAGGATAGACTATATGCTTAGTCACAAAGCAAGCTTTAACAAATGAAAAAGACTGAAATGATACAAAAACACTTTCACAAATCATAAAGGAATGAAGTTGGAAATCAATAACAGGAAGAGGGTCAGAAACTTCACAAATAATGGAGGCTAAATAACACACTCTTAAACAACCAGTTGGAAAAGGGAGAAATTACCAGAGAAATCACCAAATAACTGGAAGCAAATGAAAATGAAAACACAACATATCAAAATTTATGGGATGTATCAAAGGCAGTGCTAACAGGGAAATTTATCACCCTAAATGCTTATATCAAAAAAGAAGAAAGAGTAAAAATTGAGGAATTAACTGTTCAATTGGAAGAAGTAGAGAAAGAACAGTAAACTAATTCCAAAGCAAATAAAAGGAAAGAAATAATAAAGATTAGAGAAGAAATAAATGAAACTGAGAACATGAAAACAATCAAGAAAATTAACTAAACCAGAAGGTGATCCTCTGAGAAAATTAATTATTTGCTAGTCCCTTAGCTAGGCTGAAAAAATAAAAAAGATTCAAATAAATAAAATCAGAAATGGAAGAGGAGACAAAATCACTGTTCTGCAGAAATAAAGGAAGTAATGAGAAAATATAAGCAATTATATGATAGTAAACTAGACAACATAGATGAAATGAACAACTTCCTAGAAAGGTATGAACAACCAAAACTGACTTGAGAAGAAATAAATGACCTCAACCAACCAATCACAAGTAAAAAGACTGAGTCAGTCATGAAGAAACTCCCAGAAAAGAAAAGTCCAGGACCAGATGGCTTCACCTGTGAATTCTACCAAGCATTCAAGAAAGAACTAGTACCAATCCTGCTCAAAATCTTCAAAAAAAACTGAAGAAGAGGAGGAAAAACTAGCTAACTCACTCTGTGAACCCAACATCACACTTATACCAAAGCCAAACAAAGATACTGTGAGAAAAGAAAATTACAGATCAATCCCTCTAATGCATACAGATGCAAAAATCCTCAAAAAAATTCTTGCAAATCGAATCAGCAGCACATTAAAAGAATTATACATACACCATGACCAGGTGGGATTTTTTTCCAAGAAGCCAAACATGGTTTAACATAAGAAAATCAATTAATGTAATACACCATATTAACAAATCAAAACAGTAAAAGCACATGATTATCTTGATGCAGAAAAGGAATTAATTTGACAGAATTCAACATCTTTCTTGATGAAAACCTCAAAGGATAGGAATAGATGGGAATTTCTTCAACCTGATAAAGGGAATATAAGAAAAACTCACAGTTAACATCATCCTCAGTGGGGAAAGACCAAAAAATTTCCCCCTGAGATCAGGAATCAAGGAAAGTTGTCTGCCCACTGCAACCATTGCTATTCAACATCGTGCTGGAAGTTCTAGCCAGAGCAATTAGATAAGTAAAAGAAATAAAAGGCATCCAAATTGGAAAAGAGGAAGTAAAACTCTCATTGTTTGCAGATGATATGATACTATTTGTCAAAAATCCTGAAAAAGCCACAGCAAAACTACTAGAGCTAATAAATGAGTACAGCAAAGTGGCAGGATATAAGATCAGCACTCAAAAATCAGCAGTGTTACTATATGCTAAAAATAAGCACTGAGGAGGAAATCAAGAAAAAAATTTCCATTTACAACAACAAACAAAAGAATAAAATGTTTATGAATAAATGTAACTAATGATTCAAAAGACCTATACATAGAAAACTACAAGAAATTGCTAAAAGATGTCATGAGAAACCTAAACAAATGGAAGGTTATATCATGGACTGGAAGACTACATATAGTTAAGCTGTCAATTCTTCCCAAACTTATCTCCAATGCAACAGCAATTACAATCCCAAAAACATGTTTTGCAGAAATAGAAAAACCAATAACCAAATTTATTTGGAAGGGCAGTGTGCTCTAAATAGCTGAAAATATCTTGAGAAAGAAAAATAAAGTCAGAGTTCTCACACTATCTTACTTTAAAGCATATTATGAAAATACAGAATGTCAAAACTGGCATAAAGACAAAGATACTGACCAATGGAACTGAATAGTGTGTTAGAATAGAGTGTTCATCTATGGACAACTAATCTTTGGAAAGATGGACGAGCTAACTTACTTGGGCCAAAACAGCCTCCTCAATAAATGGCACTGCAAGAACTGGATATCCATATGCAAAAGAATGAAAGAGGATTCATCTCACACCTGATACAAAAATTAATTCAAAATGGATCAAAGACCTAAACATTAGAGCTAAGACCATAAAATGTTTAGAAGAAAATGTAGGGAAACACCTTAACAAATTTGTAACAGGAAGTGGTTTCCTAGATCTTACACCCAAAGCATGAGCATTAAAGAAAGAAACATAAATGGAAACTCTTCAAAGTTAAACACTTTTATGCATCAAAGAACTTTGTCAAGAGAGTAAAAAGGCAGTCTATGCAATGGGTGACAGTATTTGGAAATCACATCAGATAAGTTTAGTATCCAGAATATATAAAGATAGTCTCAACAACAAAAAGACAAAAAACCCAGTTAAAAAATGGGCAAAAGACATGAACAGACACTTCTCTGAAGAAGAAATACAAAGGCATGAAAATGCTAAACTTCACTGGCTATTAAGGAAAGGCAAATCAAAACCACAATGAGGTATCACCTGACACCCACTACAATGGCCATTATCCAAAAAAAGAGAAAACCACAAATGTTGGAGAAGATATGGAAGGCAGTTTGGTGGTTCCTCAGGAAGCTAAGTTTAGAATTGCCATACCATTCAGCAATGCCACTGCTATTCAGAGGACATGAAGGCAAAGACACAAATAGACACTTTGCATACCAATGTTTATAGCAGCATTATTTACAATTGCCAAGAAATGGAAACATCCCAAATGTCCATGAATGGATGAGTGGCTAAACAAGCTGTGGAATAATAAATGCAATGGAATATTATGTAACTGAATGACAGAATGAAGTCACTGAAGCATGTAACAATGTAGATGGACCTTGAGGAATTATGCTGAGTGAAATTAGCAAGCAATAAAACTGCAAATACTTATGATCTCACTAATATGAGCTAACATTAGTGAGTAAAGTTGGAAAATTGAAGTTAAGAACACAGGCTATCAGGAGATAGAATAGAGATTGGGTCATTGGTGCTGAGGGAGTACAGATTGTGCAACAGGACTGATTTATAAAAATCAGAAATGGATAGCACAATAACAGAGGAAACTGAATGAAGCTGAATGTGAGTATGACAGAGGGAGGCCTGGGGCCACATCTGAAACCTGAAGGAAAAACAGAGGATAAAGACTGACATGGTATAATGTAGGAAAGCGTAGTGTAAAATGATGGTGATTAAATATACCAATTTGAAAATGTTTTGCATCAGGGAGAATAAATGTCAGAATTGCAGGGTGTTGAAAATCGTATATGGGAAAAAAGTATAATCAATGTAAGCTAGAGTCTACTATCATCAGTAACTGCTTTCACTGACTGTAACAAAGGCATTATGCCAAAAACTGAATGTCAACAGATAGAGAGATTGGGAAAGGGGTACAGACTCTATGTGGAAGGAAAGATAAAGTCTTTAGATACAATATGGTAGCAAAGGCATTTCTGTACAATTAGGCTGGATTGTATGACGTGTGAATAAAACTGTTTAAAAACGAACAGAGAGAACCAAGTGCTAGAGAGACGCGGAGATGCATACGTATTCACTGTCGGTAATGAGATGTCTAAGCTCTCAGAGGGCAATGTGCTGGTTCCCCAGGAGGCTACAGGTTGTGTTGCCATATGATGCTGAAACCCAGTTGCTCAGTGTATACCCCAAGGAACTGAGTGTGAGGACATGAATGGACATTTGCACACTGATGTTTCTGGTGGCAGTTTGTGATCCACAATGAATGGAGGTGGCCTAATGGTACAATGACTGAAAAATGGTAGGGGGAACTATGGTGTATACATACAACAGACTACTGAGTAGCCCCAAGAAGGTATGAATTGTGATACATGAAACTAAATGAATGAATCTTAAGAGCTGTTTATGTTGAATGAAATGTCAGGTACAAAAGGACAAATATTATCATGCCTCAGTCATAAGGACTAACTATAATTCAAAAATTTGGAGAGGGCAGTGCAATGGTGGCGTGGTGGCAAGAATTCTCGCCTGCTGAGCTAGAGACATGGGTTCAATTCCCAGAGCCTGCCCATGGCAAAAAAAAAAAAAAAGTGAGTTAAAGTCAAGACCATGGTTATCAGGCTGGGGTTTATTGTATAGGATCCTAGATTATAAACTCTTACAGAAGTCACATATATTTAGGAGGTGTAAATGTTAATTCTAAGTTCTGAGATACTGAGCTGTTATACATAAAATGGTCTTTCCCAGAAACTTTGGGGATTTATGTGACATCTGAGACTCAGAGTTAGAGTTATGAAAGTCAGCACTATCCCACATAGGAACAGTTTAAAAAGTTGAAAAAGTGATCTGACTTTGAGTAGAGACTGGATGAAGCTCATGTGAATAAGACTAAAGTATATCAGAAGACTAGGTAGAGGATGACATATCCATGATATCATCTATGTGAGGCTAAAAGGAGAGATGTTCATTTGGTTCAAAATTTATATTTTTGGGAAGTACATTTCCTAATTTAACTTCTATGGTCAGTTTAGTTAACACCATTTAGTACATGGAATCTTAAATAGGGCATGAGATTTTGTTGATTTGTCAGGATAGTGTGATACCCTGAAAAATCTGAGAGATTTGGACAGTGAATGAAGAGGTATTTGGAAAAGCCCCAATAATTTCTGATACTCAGCAGTAGGGACAACTGAATCAACAGGCCAAGCCCTGAATCTTGGGGGTCATCTCTATGAAACTGATTCCCAAAAAGTAAAGACGAGTACTACTTAAAAGTATGCATAGGAGCCAACCCCAGAGAACATCTCTCTCTAAGCCATTACTGCAAGTGAACTCATACCCTGCCTCTCTACGTGGAACATAATACCCAGGGGTATAAACCTTCCTGGCAACATGGGACAGAAATCCTGGGATAAGATCAGACCCACATCAAGGGATTGAAAAAATCTTCTTGATCAAAAAAGGGGAAGAGAAAAATGAAACAAAGTGTCAGTGGCTGAAAGACTTCAAAGAGAGTAGAGAAGTTATCCTGCAGCTTATTCTTACACATTATATAGATATCCCCTTTTTAGTTTAACATGTATTGGAATGGATGGAGGAAAGTACCTGAACTGTACAGCTGTATTCTAATAGTCTTGTTTCTTGAAGATGACTGTATAATAATAAAGGTCTTACAATGTGACTGTGTGATTGTGAAAATCTTGTGTCTGAGGCACCTTTTAACTAGGGTATGGACAGGTGAGTAAAAAAATATGGATAAAAAATAAACAAATAGCAGGGGAAACAAAGGTTAAAATAAATTGAGTAAATGGAAATACTAATGGTCAATGAGAGGAAGGGGTGAGGGGTAGGGTATGTATGAGTTTTTTCTTTTTTACTTCTTTTTCTGGGATGATGCAAATGTTAAAAAAATGATCACGGTTATGAACACAACTATGTGATGATATTGTAAGCCACTGACTGTATACTATGTACGGAATGTTTGTATGTTAAGAATGTTTATATGTTGCTTTATTAATAAAAATATATATTTTAAAAAGCCATTGGCAAACAGACAAAAATACGTATGGGTATAATAGGTATAAAGATGTTGAACATCTTTAGGGAAGCTTATTATTTTGTACTGTGATATTTAGCTCTGTTTGATTGCTCTTCATAAATTCCATCTCTCTATTGATATTCTCATTGTATTCATCTCCTCTTTTCCTGATTTCATTTAGTTCTTTGTCCATGTTTCTTTGTATGTTTTATAACCTTTTGTTGAAATGATATTTTGACATTTAAATGTGTTTTATTGCTGGAATTCAGACTCTGGGACATCTTTTCCTTAAGACTGCTCCTAGGTAGTGATAACTGAGCATTCCTTGAATGCCAAGAACAACTTAAGCAAAAAATGAAAAGGGAGAAAAAAACAATGTCTTTGCCAGTCTTTGAAGATTTACTTGTATAAGCACTCTCCCTCCAGGCTTATCCATTCAATGAGTTTAGAGAATAGCTACAGTTCAAAGCATAGAATGCCTCCCTGAACCTTTGTGTGCACGTACATGTGTGTGGCCCTGGGAGTTCTTGCATATACATGCAATGAATGTATCCTCTAAATTCAAAGGATTTAGAATATTATCTAGCCATTAAAAAAGGAATGAAGTTCTGCCACCTGTAAAAACAAGGATGACTAAGACATCATTTTGAATGAAATAAGCCAGAAACACAAAAGGACAACACAGTGTAATCTTACATGCATGAAATTAGAATACACAAATTCAGAGACAGAAAGAATACTGATAGTTTACCAGGGGCAGGGATGGGAATGGGGAGTTAATGCTTAACTGGAACAGAGTTTTCTTTGAGTTGATGGAAAAGTCTTGGTAATAGATGGAAGTAATGGTAACAGCACACTGTAATGCATTTGACACCACTAGACAATATACTTCGATAGAACCAAAATGATTTAAATTTACATTATTTATTTTAATAGAACTATGCAACACAGTGAAACCTAATGTAAACTGTGGTTTACAGTTAATATAAATATAATGCTTCACTAATTTTAACAAGGCTACCACATTAAGGCAAAATACTAATAGAGGGAAGATATGTATATCAGAACTCTGTTTTTGCTTTAAAAAGGAAAAAGTCATTGAAATATGCTACAATGATAAAATATCATTATACTAAATGAAATTAAAAAGACACAGAAGGACAAATATAGTATGATTACACTGATCTGAAATATCTAGAAAAAGCATATTGGTAAGACTGAAATAGATTAGAGGTTACCACTTAGAGGGCGAGGATGGGGAATGAGTAGTTATTACTTATTGCCTTAGGCTGAAATGAAAGGATAGTAGTTAGCTACTCCAAGCCACAAAAAGAAATAAAAAGCAACTGTAAATGAAAATATATGACAGTCATAGATATGAAGATATCTACTGAAACTGTCAACCGTACTATTGTGATACTGGTTTACAGACTCGTTTTATTTCCTTCATTATTTAAATTATGAATGAAAAAAAAAGGAAATACTGTAAATTTATATTGTTAGACATACGAGTTAAGACAAACTCTGTGACAAGTAGAAGGTAGAAGGAACTGTAAAGGAGCAGAATTTTTATATATTTAAGCTTAAGTCTAAGTACAATGATTAAAATTCAGGATGTTAGTTGCAAAGAATATACTTAAAAGAAAATTAAAAGGGAATCAATTCACATTTAAAAAACAAACAGACATTAATGGAGGTACTGAGGGACAAAAATGTTATAAAATATATACAAAACAAACAGTAAAACTGCAGCAGTCCTTTTATCACCAGCTATTTAAATAAATATTAGCAGATAATATTCTCTAATCTTAAGCAATAGGTTGGCAGAATAGATTATTAGCATGATATGCTGTCTTCAAGAAACTTAATACAGATCCAGAGACACAAATAGGTTGAAAGTGAAAGGATGAAGAGAAAGTCTATGGAAATAGTACTCAAAAGAGAGCTGGGGTGGTTACATTATACCAGACACACAAACTTTAAGGCAAAAATTGATACGTTTCAAAAACAACAAGCAAAAAGACAGTATATACTGACAAATGGCTTGATCCATCAAGAAGTTATTATAAACATTTATAAATCTAAAAACACAGACCTAAAAATATGAAAAGAATTTGAGAAATGAAAGAAATGTTCTACATAACAGTGAAGACTTTAAAACTTAAAAAAAAGACTAAAACAATTAAACACATCAATAAAGAAATAGAGGAGTTTAAAAGTAACAAATGCCAATTAGGCCTAACAGACTTATATAGTACAGTGCTTTCAATGTGCATCAATTTCCCATGGGGGTTATTTAAACTTTCATGACCTTGGACTTAGCATGGATTCTGAAATATGATATCAAAAGCACTAGCAACAAAAGAAAAGACAGATAAATTGAATTTCATCAAAATTTGAAAGTTTGTGCAAAGAATCTTATTAAGAAATGAGAAGAGGGGGTGCAAGGGTAATTCAGTGGTAGAATTTCTGCCTGCCATGCAGGAGACCTGGGTTTGATTTCCGGCCCATGCACTTCTCAAAAAAAAAAAAAAGAGATTCAACAAATGGCTAATAATGGGAGATGCAAATGGAAAAAGAACGAAATGTGACCCCCAACATAAAGTAAACACACACATAAAAAAAGGTATGAGATCACTTCTAAAACTGAACACATAGATGCAACTCAGATTTAACAAGGGTCTAATAACTGAAACACATATATTTATATATTACAATTAAACAAAGTAAAAGATGAAGAACCTCAATTAATGGCTAAAGGATTTCACACTTCTCCAAATAAGACAAAAATGGTCAAGAAATACCAGGAAAGATGCCCAATTATGTTATCTATTCATTTGGGAAATGTACAACAAAACACAATGAGGTACCATTTCACACACATGAGGATAACTGAAGTGTTCTGTTTTGTTTTTTAACAGTATGGGCAATGTACATCAAAACCACAATGAGATCTCCCCAGAGTGCTCCAGACGTGTGAGAGGGACCACTATGGATTTTGGGCAGATGAAATCCCTGTGGTAGCAAACACCATTCAGGCTGAACTCAAAATTCAGTTCTGAATCAGAAAATTTGATGATGTGCTATATAAACTATACTCAAAAAATGTGCTTAAAGTCACTATTCGTAAAATAACTAAGGTGACATTAGTTATTTTAAGAACACTTATTTGGTTATGAAAAAATTAAGTTTAAAAAACTTTATTTTATCCTCAAACTAGATTCAACTTTGTTAACGTATCGCCATTCTTGTTTTAAACATGACACATAATTTTTATGTGGAAGGTTTAAGAAACCTATTAATTATAATTTTTATGTAAGGATTTAACCTCACATCCTAAAAATAAGAACAACCTCCTTTGAATATCATACCACATAGCTAGGCTTTTAAAAAGGAACCACATCTTTGTTGCTTCATATAATCATTCTGAGTATGACTACTTTTCTTTAATATAATTTTTCTTAAAAAGCAAAAGATCTTTAAATATTTAGAAGCAATTTAATAACTCTCTAATGTAGTTTTCTCATTATCACTAGTAATAATAGCACTTACCATGCACCAATTACTAAATGCTTTTTTAAAATGTCAAAGCCACCCTGTTAAGATTCAATTAATCTGAATTTTAGATAACAGGTAACTGAAGACCAAAGAAATGAACTTATCAGGCCAACAGAGCCACATAACATTGTTAGTGTAACAAACCAGATTCGCTGGTTCCGTAACTCCAGCTCCATTTCATTATTTTACTGCTTATAAAAATTTTTTAAAAGTGCAATAATATTAATAGTCTTTATGTGTCAAGTAATGTGCACAATTCATTAGGCTCATGATATTTTAGTAGGATTAAAGTAAAGCTGCCAGTTTCTCTAATGTTCTCCCTTAAATCAGCCTAAAATACAGTCCTTAAAGTCTGTGAAAACCATCAAAAAATCAAAATCCTACATGGGACTTATTTTTCTGGTGAAGGTATATGCTAGAATAAAACTTTCAGAGTGTAAAAACATTTGCTCACTTTAAAGTCTATTAAGATGTTCATATTTTTTTTCAGCACGTGCATTGGTAATCTATTTCCTAATCTACCTACTTGTATATTTGTGTTCATTATCTGTTTTCTCAGAATACACATTTAAAATTTAAAAGGTATATCTCTGGATAGGGGTAGTGACTGGAATTATTCCATACCATTTTTAAAAGGAACTTTGAAGTTTTCTCAAATGCTTATGTATTGAGATTTAAATAAATAAACATCAATAAATCATTTTAAATCTGTGGAGGAGTAGACCAAATAATTAACAAGGTGCTAATAACTAGCACACCAACTTGTATTTACAGCTCTATATTCATGGAAAATTTGATTTCAGGCTTTTAGGTTTTCTAAATAATAAATAAATAAAGCCATTCACAAAATCAAAATAATTTAACAAAGAACTTTATATCCAAGTTTTTTATTATTCATTATAATAACAGAAATAAACTTTTAAAAAAATTTTTTTTTGCTTCTGACAATAATTTTTAATAATACATCCAGAACTGGAAAAGGTGGAAACAAATACCACCCTTCCACAACAATAATGATTACATAAGTAGGAAAAAGTCCTTTGAAAGAGAGCGATAATTTATTAAAAAATCAAATGCCTAGTATTTTTTAACTAAAAAATTCATTTCTAGGTCAGATTAAATTAAAATAAAGGAATTTTTTTCTGATTCAATGCTTATAATACGGTTAAAAAATAATTCACCATTATTAATGCAAAAAATGTTAATTCCATTTGTATTCTGAAAGTTTTCATTCCTAAAAATTTTAATTTCTAATATTTTTATGTAATCTGCCAAACAATTTTTTTTAACTTTTATTAATTAAAAAAATTACAAGAAATAAACATTCCCAACACATACACTCAGTAATTCACAATATCATCACATAGTTGCATATTCATCATCATGATCATTTCTCAGAAGATTAGTATCAATTCAGAAAAAGAAATAAAAAGACAACAGAAAAATATAACAAACAGAAAAAAAGTTTTACAGGCCATACCCCTTACTGATCCCTTTCATTGATCACTAGCATTTCAAACTAAATCTATTTTAACATTTGTTCCCCCTATTATTTATTTTTATTCCATATGTTCCTCTCATCTGTTGACAAGGTAGATAAAAGGAGCATCAGACACAAGGTTTTCACAATCACACAGTCACATTGTGAAAGCTATGTCATTATACAATCATCATCAAGAAACATGGCTACTGGAACACAGCTCTACATTTTCAGGCAGTTCCCTCCAGCTGCTCCATTACATCTTGGATAACAAGGTGATATCTACTTAATGCATAAGAATAACCTCCAGGATAACCTCTTGACTCTGTTTGGAATCTCTCAGCCATTGACACTTTGTCCCATTTCACTCTTTCTCCTTTTGGTTGAGAAGGTTTTCTCAATCCCTTGATGCTGGGTCTCAGCTCATTATAGTTTTTCTCAATCCCGTGATGCTAAATCTCAGCTTATTCTCGGATTTCTGTCCCACATTGCCAGGAAGATCCACACCCATGGTAGTCATGCCCCACATAGACAGGGGCAGGGTGGTGAGACTGCTCGCTGTGTTGGCTGGAGAAAGAGGTCACATCTGAGCAACAAAAGAGGCTCTCTTGGGGGTGACTCTTAGGCCTAAATTTTAAGTAGACTTGACCTGTCCTTTGTGGGTTTAAGTTTCATGTGAACAAATCCCAAGACTGGGTGCTCAGCCTATAGCTTTGGTTGTCCACACTGTTTGTGAGAATATCAAGAATTCAGCTTTGGGAGGCTGAATTTCTCTCCAATCTCACCATTCCCTGAAGGGGGCTTGCAAATACTTTTCCAGTCACTGATCAAATCATTCTGGGATTCATCGGGGGATCACTCTGGACAAACCAACAAAAAATCATGTGCTACCTGAGATTCCAAGTACTTATGACATTCAATCAAACTATCTACATTAGTTATATTAGGAAATGCTCTAGTCAAAATCTAAATTTTGTAACAAATAAACATTTTTTACTTTAGTCTCACACATAATGTGACATTTTAAAGTATTAGATATCATCTATTTTCAGCACCCTGCAATAATGACAATCCTTTGTTCTTCCTCATGCAAAGACATTTTAAAAATTTGTACATTGTACATTTCACTACTATTATACAATCTAGGTATTCTTAGATTATACCATCTCGATCTTTAACATCTATCTTTCTTTCTGATTACATTTATGTCCCCAGCACTCCTCCCTCTATCATTCTCACATGCAGCTTCATTCAATGTTTTAACATAATTCTATTACAATTAGGTAGTATTGTGCTGTCCATTTCTGAGTTTTCGTATCCAGTCCTGTTGCACAGTCTGTATCCCTTCAGCTTCAATTACCAATTATTTTACCCTATTTCTATCTCCTGATGGTCTCTGTTGCCATATTCCAAGTTTATTCACTAATGTCGGTTCATATCAGTGAGACCATACAATATTTGTCCTTTAGTTTTTGGCTAGTCTCACTCAGCATAAGATTCTTTAGGTCCATCCATGTTATTACATGCTTCATAAGTTTATCCTGTCTTAAAGCTGCATAATATTCCATCGTATGTATATACCACAGTTTGTTTAGCCACTCGTCTGTTGATGGACATTTTGGCTGTTTCCATCTCTTTGCAATTGTAAATAATGCTGCTATAAACATTGGTGTGCAAATGTCCCTTTGTGTCTTTGCCCTTAAGTCCTCTGAGTAGATACCCAGCAATGGTATTGATGGGTCATATGGCAATTCTATATTCAGTTTTTTGAGGAACCGCCAAACTGCCTTCCACAGTGGTTGCACCATTTGACATTCCCACCAACAGTGGATAAGTGTGCCTCTTTCTCCACATCCTTTCCAGCACTTCTAATTTTCTGTTTTGTTGATAATGGCCATTCTAGTGGGTGTGAGATGATATCTCATTGTGGTTTTGATTTGCATTTCTCTAATGGCCAGGGACATTGAGCATCTCTTCATGTGCCTTTTGGCCATTTGTATTTCCTCTTCTGAGAGGTGTCTGTTAAAGTCTATTTCCCATTTTGTAATTGGATTGGCTGTCTTTTTTGTTGTTGAGTTGAACAATCTCTTTATAAATTCTGGATACTAGACCTTTATCTGATATGTCATTTCCAAATATTATCTCCCATTGTGTAGGCTGTCTTTTTACTTTCTTGATGAAGTTCTTTGATGCACAAAAGCATTTAATTTTGAGGAGCTCCCATTTCTTTCTTTCTTTCTTCAGTGCTCTTGCTTTAGGTGTAAGGTCCATAAAACCGCCTCCAATTATAAGATTCATAAGATATATCCCTACATTTTCCTCTGTTTTATGGTCTTAGACCTAATGTTTAGATCTTTGATCCATTTTGAGTTAACTTTTGTATAGGGTGTGAGACGTGGGTCTTCTTTCATTCTTTTGCATTTGGATATCCAGTTCTCTAGGCACCATTTATTGAAGAGACTGTTCTGTCCCAGGTGAGTTGGCTTGACTGCCTTATCAAAGATCAAATGCCATAGATGAGAGGGTCTATATCTGAGCACTCTATTCGATTCCATTGGTCGATATATCTATCTTTATGCCAATACCATGCTGTTTTGACCACTGTGGCTTCATAATATGCCTTAAAGTCCGGCAGCGTGAGACCTCCAGCTTCGTTTTTTTTCCTCAAGATGTTTTTAGCAATTCGGGGCACCCTGCCCTTCCAGATAAATTTGCTTATTGTTTTTTCTATTTCCGAAAAATAAGTTGTTGGCATTTTGATTGGTATTGCGTTGAATCTATAAATCAATCTAGGTAGAATTGACATCTTAACTATATTTAGTCTTCCAATCCATGTACATGGTATGCCCTTCCATCTATTTAGGTCTTCTGTGATTTCTTTTAACAGTTTTTTGTAGTTTTCTTTGTATAGGTCTTTTGTCTCTTTAGTTAAATTTATTCCTAAGTACTTTATTCTTTTAATTGCAATATTAAATGGAATTCGTTTCTTGATTTCCCCCTCAGCTTGTTCATTGCTAGTGTATAGAAACACTACAGATTTTTGAATGTTGATCTTGTAACCTGCAACTTTGCTGTTTATTAGCTCTAGTAGTTTTGTTGTGGATTTTTCTGGGTTTTCGACGTATAGTATCATATCATCTGCAGATAGTGATAGTTTTACTTCTTCCTTTCCAATTTTGATGCCTTGTATTTCTTTTTCTTGTCTAATTGCTCTGGCTAGAACTTCCAACATGATGTTGAATAACAGTGTTGATGTCACAGTGGTGACAAGGAGAGTGGACATCCTTGTCTTGTTCCTGATCTTAGGGGGAAAGTTTTCAATTTTTCCCCATTGAGGATGATATTAGCTGCGGGTTTTTTCATATATTCCCTCTATGATTTTAAGGAAATTCCCTTGTATTCCTATCCTTTGAAGTGTTTTCAACAGGAAAGGATGTTGAATCTTGTCAAATGCCTTCTCTGCATCAATTGAGATGATCATGTGAATTTTCTGCTTTGATTTGTTGATATGGTGTATTACATTATTTGATTTTCTTATGTTGAACCATCCTTGCATACCTGGGATGAATCCTACTTGGTCATGATGTATAATTCTTTTAATGTGTTGCTGGATTCGATTTGCTAGAATTTTGTTGAGGATTTTTGCATCTATATTCATTAGAGAGATTGGTCTGTAGTATTCTTTTTTGTAATATCTTTTGCCTGGTTTTGGTATGAGGGTGATGTTGGCTTCATAGAATGAATTAGGTAGCTTTCCCTCCACTTCAATTTTTTTGAAGAGTTTGAGCAGGGTTGGTACTAATTCTTTCTAGAATGTTTGGTAGAATTCACATGTGAAGCCATCTGGTCCTGGACTTTTCTTTTTGGGAAGCTTTTGAATGACTGATTCAATTTCTTTACTTGTGATTGGTTTGTTGAGGTCATCTATTTCTTTTTGAGTCCAAGTTGGTTGTTCACGCCTTTCTAGGAACTCATCCATTTCATCTAAATTGTTGTATTTATTAGCATAAAGTTGTTCATAGTATCCTGTTATTACCTCCTTTATTTCTGTGAGGTCAGTAGTTATGTCTCCTCTTCCATTTCTGATCTTATTTATTTGCATCCTCTCTCTTCTTCTTTTTGTCAATCTTGCTAAGGGCCCATCAATCTTGTTGATGTTCTCATAGAACTAACTTCTGGTCTCATCGATTTTCTCTATTGTTTTCATGTTCTAAATTTCATTTATTTCTGCTGTAATCTTTGTTATTTCTTTCCTTTTGCTTGCTTTGGGGTTAGTTTGCTGTTCTTTCTCCAGTTCTTCCAAGTGGACAGTTAATTCCTGAATTTTTGCCCTTTCTTCTTTTTTGATATAGGCATTTAGGGCAATAAATTTCCCTCTTAGCACTGCCTTTGCTGCATCCCATAGGTTTTGATATGTTGTGTTTTCATTTTCATTCGCCTCGAGATATTTACTAATTTCTCTTGTAATTTCTTCCTTGACCCAATGGTTGTTTAAGAGTGTGTTGTTGAGCCTCCACATATTTGTGAATTTTGTGGCACTCTGCCTCTTTTTGATTTCCAACTTCATTCCTTTATGATCTGAGAAAGTGTTGTGTATGATTTCAATCTTTTTAAATTTGTTAAGACTTGCTTTGTGACCCAGCATATGGTCTATCTTTGAGAATGATCCATGAGCACTTGAGAAAAAGGTGTATCCTGCTGTTTTGGGTGTAATGTCCTATAAATGTCTGTTAAGTCTAGCTCATTTATAGTAATATTCAAGTTCTCTGCTTCTTTATTGATCCTCTGTCTAGATGTTCTGTCCATTGATGAGAGTGGCAAATTGAAGTCTCCAACTATTATGGTAGATGTGTCTATTTCCCTTTTCAATGTTTGCAGTGTATTCCTCATGTATTTTGGAGCATTCCGGTCTGTGCGTAAATATTTATGATTGTTATGTCTTCTTGTTTAATTCTTCGTTTTATTAGTATATAGTGTCCTTCTTTGTCTCTTTTAACTGTTTTACATTTGAAGTCTAATTTGTTGGATATTAGCATAGCTACTTCTGCTCTTTTCTGGTTGCTATTTGCATGAAATAACTTTTCCCAACCTTTCACTTTCAACCTATGTTTATCTTTGGGTCTAAGATGTGTTTCCTGTAGACAGCATATAGAAGGATCCATTCTGCCAGTCTATGCCTTTTGATTGGGGAATTCAGTCCATTAACATTTAGTGTTATTATTGTTTGGGTAATACTTTCCTCTACCATTTTGTCTTTTGTATTATATATATCATATCTAATTTTCCTTCTTTCTACACTCTTCTCCACACCTCTTCTGTCTTTTCGTATCTGTCTCTAGTGCTACCTTTAGTATTTCTTGCAGAGCTGGTCTGTTGGTCACAAATTCTCTCAGTGACTTTTTGTCTGAAAATATTTTGATTTCTCACTCATTTTTAAAGGACAGTTTTGCAGGATATAGAAGTCTTCGTTGGCTGTTTTTCTCTTTTAATAATTTAAACATATTATCCCACTGTCTTCTCACATCCATGGTTTCTGCTGAGAGATCTGTGCATAGTCTTATTGGGCTTCCCTTGTATGTGATGGATTGCTTTTCTCTTGCTACTTTCAGGATCCTCTCTTTCTCTTTGACCTCTGACATTCTGATTATTAAATGTCTTGGAGTATGTCTATTTGAATCTATCCTTTTTGGGGTACACTGCACTTCTTGGATCTGTAATTTTAAATCTTTCATAAGTTTGGGAAATTTTCAGAGATAATTTCCTCCAACAGTTTTTCTCCTCCTTTTCCCTTCTCTTCTCCTTCTGGGACACCCACAACATGTATATTCATGCGCTTCATATTGTCTTTCAATTCCCTGAGTCCCTGCTTATATGTTTCCATTTTTTTTCCCTATAGTTTCTTTTTCTTGTCAGATTTCAGATGTTCCATTCTCCAGGTCAGAAATCCTATGTTCTTTCTCTCGAAATCTACCATTGTAGGTTTCCATTGTTTTTTTCATCTCTTCTACTGTGCCTTTCAATTCCTATAAGTTCTGTGGTTTGTTTTTTCAGACTTTCAGCTTCTTCTTTTTGTTCTTTCCTTGCCTTCTTTATATCCTCCCTCAATTCATTAATTTGGTGTTTGCTGAGGTTTTCCATGTCTGTTCGTACATTCTGAATTAATTGTTTCAGCTCCTGTATGTCATTTAAATTGTTCGTTTGTTCCTTTGACTGGGCCATATCTTCAATTTTCCTAGTGTGATTTGTTATTTTTTGCTGGTGTCTAGGCATTTAATTACCTTAATTTAGTTTATTCTGGTGATTGCTTTCAGTTCTTTTATCTAGGGTTTTCTTGCTGGATGAATTTGTTGTCTATCTGTTCTTTGACATTCCGTTCAGCTATATCTGGACCTTTAGCTTAAGTTTTGTTTAACAGAGGAGAATTTTTCAGTTGTTTTTTTGTTTTTGCCCTGCTTGTGTGGTGCCTTCCCCCCTCACACACACACTTATGAGGGTCAACTTAGATATTATAGACCCCAGCCAGATTTTCCCAGACCAAACTGGCTTCCTATCAGGAGGAAAGAGTCACCTGCATTGGTTTACCCTGAGGGTGAGACCCAGCAGGTTGAAACACTTTCCTGTGAAGTCTCTGGACTCTGTTTTTCTTATCCTGCCCAGTATGTGGCACTTGTCTGACTGCAGGTCCCACCAGCATAAGATGATGCTGTACCTTTAACTTTGGCTGACTCTCCCTGCTGGGGACGCACTGGAGACAGAGGAGAGGTTGTAGGCTGGTTTTAATGGCTTCAAATTACCAAGCCCTGGTGTCTGAATTCCTTGATGGAGGGATTCCATCTGGGTGAGGCTTCACCCCTTCCCTGGGGAAGGCACAAACTCTAGATAAGCCCCCAAAAGAGCTCACTTCTGCCTATTCCCAGGGCAGTTGCAGACTGAAAAGTCCTGCCACTGCAGTCAAGCCTTTGAAGATACACAGCCACAAAAACCTCTGTTTCCTACTTCTTTTTTCCCCCTTTTTCTGTCAGTCCTGCCCCCTTGGCACCAGGGCAAAAATGAGCAACCTCTGCTTTGATCAGGTTCACTTAAGCTGGGGGCCTATTTTTAGTAGTCAGAATTTATTAATTAACAATTGGCGTTTGATTGTGCCCAGTCTCTGCTGCTTGTAAAGTTCTTTCCTTTCCCCTCTGGGAAGTGGCCTGTGGGGGAGGGGCGCTGGCCGCCGCAGCTTTGGGAACTCATGTTCTGGGGGGTGCTTGCAGCTGGTCCAGCTGGTCAAAACTGGGGTATGCTGTGTGCCCGGTCACTATCGCGGCTCCGGGAGCTGTTCTGTACTGTTTCTGGTTATTTAGTAGTTGTTCTTGAGGACGAACTAAAATGCACATGTTGTTAAGCTGCCATCTTGACCCAGAAGTTTGCCAAACAATTTTCAATGTGTACAGGTATATTTACAGATATACATTAGTGTTATGTTTTTAGTAATATTTAAAATTTTACCATTATTTAAGTATCAGTCTGAAAACAATTTTATTCAATTCAAGAAAGTAAGGGGAGAGGGGGCCAAGATGGCGGCTTAGTAAGGTACGTGCGTCTTAGTTCCTCCTCCAGAGCAACTACTAAGTGAACAGAAACAGTGCAGAACAACTCCTGGGGCCACGGCAGGGAATGGACACACAGCGTATCCCAGTCTGGACTGGCTAGACTGACTGCGAGACTCTGCTGTGGTGAGATCCCCAAGTGGCATGCGATTCCCCGAGCTGCGGCAGCTGGCGGCCGGAGCACCTCCCTCCTTCCTTCCGGGGCTGGCTGAGAGACTCGGAGAGGCAAGTTTCCCAAGCCGCGGCAGCCAATGCTGCTCTTTTGCAGGCGGCTTCCTGGACTGGCTACCAGTCTCGGATCAGAGGGCTACCCAAGCCGTGGTGGCCGGCAACCAGCGCCCCTCCCCCGCGGGCAGCTTCCTGGTCCGGTGGCGAATTCCCCAGGCCGCTGTGGCTGGCGACCGACACCCCTCCAGGGAGAGGAGGGAATTTCTGACAGTGGCAGGGACTGGGTCCAACCAAACACCAATAGGGGCATTTATAAAGGAGCCTCGGCGGCTGATGCCCCCACCACGCGTGGCCCCCCATACCAACTAAGAGAATTGGATCGGAAATCCCCAGGTCGCCGAGAACAGTGACCGGAGGGATCCCTTCCAAACACATGAGACAAACGTGTGCCACGAGCGCCACCTACTGGGCAGGAAAAGAAAAACAGAACCCAGAGATTTCACAGAAAAATCTTACAACCTTGTTGGGTCCAACACCCAGGGAAATCTGACTAAATGCCCAGACGCCAGCAGAAGATAATGGTCCACACTCAGAAGATTGAGAATATGGCCCAGTCAAAGGAACAAACCAATAGTTCAAATGAGATACAGGAGCTGAGACAACAAATGCTGAATATACGAACAGAAATGGAAAACCTCTTCAAAAACCAAATCAATAAATTGAGGGAGGACATGAAGAAGACATGGGCTGAACAAAAAGAAGAAATAGAAAATCTGAAAAAACAAATCACAGAACTTATGGAAGTAACGGATAAAGTAGAAAAGATGGAAAAAACAATGGATACCTAAAATGATAAGATTAAAAGAGACAGAAGATAGAATTAGTGATTTGGAGGATGGAACATCTGAATTCCAAAAAGAAACAGAAACTATCCAGAAAAGAATGGAAAAATTTGAACAGGGTATCAGGGAACTCAAGGACAATATGAAGCGCAATAACATACGTGTTGTGGGTGTCCCAGAAGGAGAAGAGAAGGGAAAAGGAGGAGAAAAACTAATGGAAGAAATTATCACTGAACATTTCCCAACTCTTATGAAAGACCTAAAATTACAGATCCAAGAAGTGCAGCGCACCCCAAAGAGATTAGACCCAAATAGGCATTCTCCAAGACACTTACTAGTTAGAATGTCAGAGGTCAAAGAGAAAGAGAGGATCTTGAAAGCAGCAAGAGAAAAACAATCCATCACATACAAGGAAAACCCAATAAGACTATGTGTAGATTTCTCAGCAGAAACCATGGAAGCTAGAAGACAGTGGGATCATATATTCAAATTACTAAAAGAGAAAAACTGCCAACCAAGATTCCTATATCCAGCAAAATTATCCTTCAAAAATGAGGGAGAAATTAAAACATTCTCAGACAAAAAGTCACGGAGAGAATTTGTGACCAAGAGACCAGCTCTGCAAGAAGTACTAAAGGAGGCACTAGAGTCAGATATGAAAAGACAGAAGAGAGAGGTATGGAGAAGAGTGTAGAAGAAGGAAAATCAGATATGATACATATAATACAAAAGGCAAAATGTTAGAGGGAAATATTATCCAAACAGTAATAATACTAAATGTTAATGGACTGAATTCCCCAATCAAAAGACATAGACTGGCAGAATGGATTAAAAAACAGGAACCTTCCATATGCTGTCTACAGGAAACACATCTTAGACCCAAAGATAAACATAGGTTGAAAGTGAAAGGTTGGAAAAGATATTTTATGCAAATAACAACCAGAAAAGAGCAGGAGTAGCTATACTAATATCCAACAAATTAGACTTCAAATGTAAAACAGTTAAAAGAGACAAAGAAGGACACTATATACTAATAAAACGAAGAATTAAACAAGAAGACATAACAATCATAAATATTTACGCACAGACCGGAATGCTCCAAAATACATGAGGAATACACTGCAAACATTGAAAAGGGAAATAGACACATCTACCATAATAGTTGGAGACTTCAATTCCTCACTCTCATCAATGGACAGAACATCTAGACAGAGGATCAATAAAGAAATAGAGAATCTGAATATTACTATAAATGAGCTAGACTTAACAGACATTTATAGGACATCACACCCAAAACAGCAGGATACACCTTTTTCTCAAGTGCTCATGGATCATTCTCAAAGATAGACCATATGCTGGGTCACAAAGCAAGTCTTAACAAATTTAAAAAGATTGAAATCATACACAACACTTTCTCAGATCATAAAGGAATGATGTTGGAAATCATCAAGAGGCAGAGTGCCACAAAATTCACAAATATGTGGAGGCTCAACAACACACTCTTAAACAACCATTGGGTCAAGGAAGAAATTACAAGAGAAATTAGTAAATATCTCGAGGCGAATGAAAATGAAAACACAACATATCAAAACCTATGGGACGCAGCAAAGGCAGTGCTAAGAGGGAAATTTATTGCCCTAAATGCCTATATCAAAAAAGAAGAAAGGGCAAAAATTCAGGAATTAACTTTCCACTTGGAAGAACTGGAGAAAGAACGGCAAACTAACCCCAAAGCAAGCAAAAGGAAAGAAATAACAAAGATTACAGCAGAAATAAATGAAATTTAGAACATGAAAACAATAGAGAAAATCGATAAGACCAGAAGTTGGTTCTATGAGAAAATCAACAAGATTGATGGGCCCTTAGCAAGATTGACAAAAAGAAGAAGAGAGAGGATGCAAATAAATAAGATCAGAAATGGAAGAGGAGACATAACTACTGACCTCACAGAAATAAAGGAGGTAATAACAGGATACTATGAAAAACTTTATGCTAATAAATACAACAATTTAGATGAAATGGACGGGTTCCTGGAAAGACATGAACAACCAACTTTGACTCAAGAAGACATAGATGACCTCAACAAACCAATCACAAGTAAAGAAATTGAATCAGTCATTCAAAAGCTTCCTAAAAAGAAAAGTCCAGGACCAGACGGCTTCACATGTGAATTCTATCAAACATTCCAGAGAGAATTAGTACCAACCCTGCTCAAACTCTTCAAAAAAATCGAAATGGAGGGAAAACTACCTAAATTCATTCTATGAAGCCAACATCACCCTCATACCAAAACCAGGCAAAGATATTACAAAAAAAGAAAACTACAGGCCAATCTCTCTAATGAATATAGATGCAAAAATCCTCAATAAAATTCTAGCAAATCGTATCCAACAACACATTAAAAGAATTATACATCATGACCAAGTAGGATTCATCCCAGGTATGCAAGGATGGTTCAACATAAGAAAATCAATTAATGTAATACACCATACCAACAAATCAAAGCAGAAAAATCACATGATCATCTCAATTGATGCAGAGAAGGCATTTGACAAGATTCAACATCCTTTCCTGTTAAAAACACTTCAAAAGATAGGAATACAAGGGAACTTCCTTAAAAAGATAGAGGGAATATATGAAAAACCCACAGCTAATATCATCCTCAATGGGGAAAAATTGAAAACTTTGCCCCTAAGATCAGGAACAAGACAAGGATGTCCACTATCACCACTATTATTCAACATTCTGTTGGAGGTTCTAGCCAGAGCAATTAGACAGGAAAAAGAAATACAAGGCATCAAAATTGGAAAGGAAGAAGTAAAACAATCACTGTTGGCAGACGATATGATACTATACGTTGAAAACCCAGAAAAATCCACAACAAAACTACTAGAGCTAATAAATGAGTACAGCAAAGTTGCAGGTTACAAGCTCAACATTCAAAAACCTGTAGCATTTCTATACACTAGTAATGAACAAGCTGAGGGGGAAATCAAGAAACGAATCCCATTTACAATTGCAACTAAAAGAATGAAATACCTAGGAATAAATTTAACTAAAGAGACAAAAAACTTATATAAAGAAAACTACAAAAAACTGTTAAAAGAAATCACAGAAGACCTAAATAGATGGAAGGGCATACCGTGTTCATGGATTGGAAGACTAAATATAGTTAAGATGTCAATCCTACCTAAATTGATTTACAGATTCAATGCAATACCAATCAAAACGCCAACAACTTATTTTTCAGAAATAGCAAAAACAATAAGCCAATTTATCTGGAAGGGCAGGGTGCCCCGAATTGCTAAAAACATCTTGTGGAAAAAAAAAAAAGCTGGAGGTCTCGCACTGCCTGACTTTAAGGCATATTATGAAGCCACAGTGGTCAAAACAGCATGGTATTGGCATAAAGATAGATATATAAACCAATGGAATCAAATAGAGTGCTCAGATGTAGACCCTCTCATCTATGTACATTTGATCTTTGATAAGGCAGTCAAGCCAACTCACCTGGGACAGAACAGTCTCTTCAATAAATGGTGCCTAGAGAACTGGATATCCATATGCAAAAGAATGAAAGAAGACCCACGTCTCACACCCTATACAAAAGTTAACTCAAAATGGATCAAAGATCTAAACATTAGGTCTAAGACCATTAGAGGAAAATGTAGGGAGATACCTTATGAAACTAGAATTGGAGGCGGTTTTATGGACCTTAAACCTAAAGCAAGAGCACTGAAGAAAGAAAGAAATAAATGGGAGCTCCTCAAAATTAAACACTTTTGTGCATCAAAGAACTTCATCAAGAAAGTAGAAAGACAGCCATGGGAGTCAATATTTGGAAATGACATATCAGATAAAGGTCTAGTATCCAGAATTTATAAAGAGATTGTTCAACTCAACAACAAAAAGACAGTCAATCCAATTACAAAATGGGAAATAGACTTTAACAGACACCTCTCAGAAGAGGAAATACAAATGGACAAAAGGCACATGAAGAGATGCTCAATGTCCCTGGCCATTAGAGAAATGCAAATCAAAACCACAATGAGGTATCATCTCACACCCACTAGAATGGCCATTATCAACAAAACAGAAAATGACAAGTGCTGGAGAAGATGTGGTGAAAGAGGCACACTTATCCACTGTTGGTGGGAATGTCAAATGGTGCAATCACTGTGGAAGGCAGTTTGGCGGTTCCTCAAAAAGCTGAATATAGAATTGCCATACGACCCAGCAATGCCATTGCTGGGAATCTACTCAATGGAATTAAGGGCAAAAACTCAAACAGACATTTGCACACCAATGTTTATAGCAGCGTTATTTACAATTGCAAAGAGATGGAAACAGCCAAAATGTCCATCCACAGACGAGTGGCTAAACAAACTGTGGTATATACATACGATGGAATATTATGCAGCTTTATGACAGGATAAACTTATGAAGCATGTAATAACATGGATGGACCTAGAGAACATTATGCTGAGTGAGTCTAGCCAACAACTAAAAGACAAATACTGTATGGCCCCAATGATGTGAATCGATATTGGAGAATAAACTTGGAATACGTCATTGGTAACAGAGTCCAGCAGGAGTTAGAAACAGAGTAAGATAATGGGTAATTGGAGCTGAAGGGATACAGACTGTGCAACAGGACTAGATACAAAAACTCCAAAATGGACAGCACAATACTACCTAATTGTAAAGTAATCATGTTAAAACACTGAATGAAGCTGCATCCGAGCTATAGATTTTTGTTTTGTTTTGTTTTACTATTGTTACTTTCATTTTTTTCTCTATATTAACATTCTATATCTTTTTCGGTTGTGTTGCTAGTTCTTCTCAACCGATGCAAATGTACTAAGAAACGATGATCATGCATCTATGTGATGATGTTAAGAATTACTGATTGCATATGCAGAATGGAATGATTTCTAAATGTTGGGTTAATTTCTTTTTTTCCGTTAATTAATAAAAAAAAAAGAAAGTAAGGGTGTGGATTTAAAAAATACATTACTTTATGAGAAATGTTTCAAATTATTTTTTGATTTGGGTAAAAAAACTGTGTGGTCTGTGAATGAGATTTTGACAAAATGTCTAAAGAGCTGCATTCCAAAACTTTTATATTCAAATCAGGCCTAATTTTGCTTGAGGTGGTCATGGTGTCTTTATGTAAAAAATTTTTAAAAATCTAGAAATTTAACTTGTAATATGCTGAAAGAAGAGGTAATCGTACGCTACAATACTTTTTCTTTACCTTTTGCACCCCACACAAATATCCACCAGTACAAACAGGAAAATCAACACTAAGGGCCTCTGCAGTACTTAAAATCACCAGATAATTAGTGTCGTAAGAAAGTGTTAATTCTCCTTTTTCATCACTAAAGTAACACATCAATTCAATTACAAGTTTAGATTCAACAAAATGATAGGCTGTATTAACCAAAAGTTGTCGTAACTTGCTTCTGAAAGGTATGAATTGAGGTTTAAGAAGTTACGGTACAGTAACTACTGTAGAAATCAATAAAGGGTGCCAGAATGAAAAGGAAATAAAATAGAAGAAAACGGAAAAGTCCAAAGGAGCTGTCTGTTACCTCCCAACAGAGTAAACAACTATGATAAACTATGCTTTCTACATTTTCAAAAACTTTAACGAGGGGAACTTCTGGGAAGATGGCCAACTGGAGCAGCTTGAGATTAGCCCTGCTCAAAGGAAAAGTTACAGAAGGAATGAGGGTGACTGAGGTGACAATTCAGGAGTTCAGCTGACCTGGGAGAGTCTTCTGCACCACACGTGGCAGCCCTGGTTGCAGAGGCCAAGGAATTGAGAGGCAGAAAGCTGAGCCTGGCATAGAGGCGTGGAGGCATGGAGCCTGAGGAAATGCAGGGAGGGGAGCATGCAATTAGGCAGTAAGTCAGGCTGTGTTTCCTGGGTGCTCTACCTTCATCAGTACAGTCCTATGGAGGGCAAATCACCCCACACTCTACACCCCACCCACCTGAACCCCATCACCCATTCCCATTCCCAGTGCTTCAGGCACCCCCACCACACCAGCCCCTAGTGCACACAGCTGCCCCACACTGCCACACCAAGTGCAGCCCAATCTACCTCTCCTGCGTCACTCCCAAGCACTACCTCCCCCTCCCTGTTCCCTGCAAGCTATTGCCAGTGCACAAAGGTTGAGGGCACTAACCTCCAAACCAGGCTATCCTCACCCCTGCTCATAATGTCCCACAGCCTCACCCTGCCCTCCCTGAGCTCAATGCATCTGTTTATGGCCCAGGACCACTCATGTGCATGGGCCTGAATCACATCATTCATCTCTGGGAACCACACTTTACAGCAGTCCTAAAATTGTGTATGTGCACAGCCTGCAGCCTCACTTCCCAGCTCTAAGAAAAGTGCTGACCTGTTCAGCCGGACCATATTTGCCCCCCATCCATGAAGACATAATGCCGACCTGCTGCCACAGCTCTACAAATGTTCACAAAGGGCCCCATGCTTTAGTTCAGTACACATCAGAGCTACACCCCTCAGACCAGTGCACCCACACATCTACATCCTCCCTGGCTGCTGGGTGCCCATATTCACAGCTTCAGCATAACATCTCCAACTAGTGACTATGCCTGCTCAGAAAAAAATCATTGTACCGAATGCTCCACCCTGTGCCTTGCTCCCTGCTGTATAACCATCCCTGAAACACAAGACCTCAGACTACTTAAAGAAATCAATTCCTAAAGTAAAACAATTAAGATATTTTATGTCATGAAGATAGCAGAAGATCACAAGCATATCACAATGCAGACAAATATAGCCCTGCCTAATGACCAAATTAAAACACCACAGGAGACACAGACATCGGAACAACTAATCAAAGATGTTCATACAACTCTACTTAATAAAATAAATGGGACAACAAATGATATAAAGGAGATCAAGAAGACAATTGAAGAGAACAAAGGAATTTGAAAGAACAGAAAAGCAGTGGAAATCACAGAGATTAAAGACTCTGTTGACCAAATAAAAAACATAGTAGAGGCACACAACACCAGATTTGAAGAGATAGAAGAAGGAATAAGTGATATAGAGGAGAAGATAATTGACTTCGAAGATTTAAAACAGCAAATGGCAAAAAAGATGGAGCTTTTTGGGAACTCAGGGAAATGATAGACAAAACAAAGTGCACATACATAAGAATCACTGGTGTCCCAGAAGGAAGAGAGGTGTAAAGGGCTAGGAAGAGTAGTTGAAGATATAATGGTGAAAACTCTCACAAAGGACATAAATACACAAGTCAAAGAAGCCTGAAGAACTCCTTCAAATGGGCCTTTCCCAAGGCACATACTTACCAGTCTGTCAAATGTTAAAGAGAAGCAGAAAATCCTGAAAGCAGCAAGAGAAAAACAATCTACTGTGCTGTTCTAATTTGCTAGCTGCCAGAATGCAAAAACCAGAAACAGAAAAAAAAAGTGGGAATTTAAGGAATTGCTACTTTACAGTTCTAAGGCCGAGAAAATGTCCCAATTAAAACAATTCTATAGAAACATCCAATCTAAAGGCACCCAGGGAATGATACCTTGCTTCAAGAAGGCCAAGAAGTTCAGGGTTTCTCTCTCAAGTGGAAGGGCACATGGTGAATACAGTCAGAGTTTCTCTCTCATCTGGAAAGACACATGGTGAACACAGCATCATCTGCTAGCTTCTTCTCCTGGTTTCCTATTTCATGAAGCTCCCTGGGAGGCATTTTTCTTCTTCATCTCCAAAGGTCACTGGCTAGTAGACTCTGCTTCTCGTGGCTATGTTGTTCTGCTCTGCTCTCTCTGAATCTCCTTTCTCCAAAATGTTTCCTCTTTTATAGGACTTCAGAAACTAATCAAGACCCACCCAAATGGATGGAGACATGCCTCTACCTAATCCAGCTCAAATACCACTCTTGATTAAATCACATCTCTAGGGTGATGATCTAATTCAGTGTCAAACATCTATACTGAATAGGGATTAGAAGAAATGTCTGCCTTTACAAAATGGGATTAGGATTAAAATTTGGCTTTTCTAGGGTACATAGCATCATTTCAAACCAGCACATTCCACCCTCTGGACCTTAAAAAGACATGCTTTCCCCATATATAAAATAAATTAATTCCATTACAATATCAGAAAACTTCAAAGCATTTCAAGTAATGATCAAATGCAATACAAGGTTAAAACCAGCACAGAGTCTCATCAAAGTTAGGTACAAGCATGGTCTGTGCTCAGGCAAATTCTCCTCTGTCTCTGGACCTTTGAAAACTCACAGAAAGCTATTTGCTGCCAACATACAAAGGAGGAACAGTCATGTGACAAATATATGCATTTCCATATGGAAGAAAGAAGACAGGGGTCACTGGACCCATACAGTTTCAAAAACCCAAAGGGCAAAGTCCATTAGATTTCAAAGTCTGAGACTCATTTATCCTCAGGGCTTTAGAAAGTGGCAATCTCACCCTTTCCAAGGGCCTACACAAAGGCCTGCCTCTCTCTGAATGAAACCTTGGGGGACATTGGGGAGACTACCTTTTTCTTGGCTCCACCCTCTCCAAGCATTTGGGCTTCACTCAGGCTTTCTGCCATCTCCAGGGCACACGTTTAACCCCTCCATGTGGTGGTAGCCAGGCTCTCCCAAACCCCAGGGAATGCACTTCACCCTCTCCAAGGCCTGAGGTGGCATGACTCTTCCACTGCAATGAGGTAGAAGGCCCAAATGCTGCCTTTGGGGCAAACTCACCTCCACAGGCTTGGGTGGGTCCGTTCTCCTGGCCCAAGGCTTCTTGACTTCAGACCCTGGCCTCCATCATTTTGCATCTGAAGTTATTTTTCCTCCAATGTGTCCCTTCTCTGAATACCCCAGTTTGAACAGCAGCGTTCTGTTTACACAGGTCCCAGCAACAGTCTCACTGGCTTTCCATGCAGTAGCTTTGGATGAAGCCCATCAGATAAAATCCTTCCTGGATAATTCCATCTCTAATCCTGGCTTTCTTTGAAATGGTTGCCAGGTTCCACATTTGGCCAGATCTTTATGTGGGGCACTATTCTCTGCAGTCTACCCTCCTGGAAGCCCAGAATTTTCCAGGATAGCAATTTCTAGTTTCTTTTGTATACAGAAGTTCAGTTTCATCTTCTCTCTTTCCTGTTGCATTTCACTGTAAGCTGTGAGGAAAAACCAGGCTGCACCTTCAATATTTAATTTGGAGATCTCTTCTGCTAAATATCCAAGTTCATGGCTTTTAAAATCAGTCTTCTAGCCAAAGTTACTATTCAACTTTGCCAGATTCTCTGCTTTTTTAAAACAAGGATCACCTTCCTTCCAGTTTGCAACAACATGTGCCTCATCTCTTTCTAAGGACTTATTAGAAGTATCTTTAGAGTCCATTTTTCTCCCAACAGTCTCTTCAAAGCATTGTAAGCCTTCTTTATCAAGCTTCTCACAATTCCTTCATATTCTTCCCCTTATCCACTTAAAAAGTTGTTCCAACATGTTTGGTATTTGCAAACTGAAGCAGCACCCCCATCCTGCTATCAAAATCTGTTCTAGTTTGCTAGCTGCCAGAATGCAATAACCAGAAACAGAATGGCTTTTAAAAATGGGAATTTAATAAGTTGCTCATTTATAGTTTCTAAGGCCGAGAAAATGTCCCAATTAAAACAAGTCTATAGAAATGTCCAATCTAAGGCATCCATGGAAGGATACCTTGGTTCAAGAAGGCCAATGAAGTTCAGGGTTTCTCTCTTATCTGAAAAGGCATATGGTAAACACAGTCAGGGTTCCTCTCTCATTGTGAAGGGCACATGACAAACACAGCATCATCTGCTAGCTTCTTCTCCTGGTTTTCTGTTTCATGAAGCTCCCTGGGAGGCATTTTCTGTCTTCATCTCCAAAGGTCACTGGCAGCAGACTCTGCTTCTCATGGCTATGTTGTTCTGCTCTGCTCTCTCTGAATCTCTAGCTTTTTCTGAAATGTTTCCTCTTTTATAGGACTTCAGACTAATCAAGACCCACCCAAATGATGGAGACATGCCTCTACCTAACCCAGCTTAAAAACCACTCTTCATTAAATCACATTTCCAGGGAGATAATCTCATTACAGTTTCAAATATACAATGCTGAATAGGGATTAGAAGAAATGACTGCCTTTACAAAATGGAATTAGGATTAAAATATGGCTTTTCTAGGGTACAATTACCATTTCAAACCAGGACATACATACAAGGGAAATCAAATAAGACTGATTTCAGACTACTCAGCTAGCACCTTGGAGGTGAGAAGACTTGCCTTCTTGTATGATATATTCAAGATTCTGAAAGAGAAGACTTCCAGCCAAGAATTCTGTACCCAGCCAAATTGTCCTTCAAACTTGGGGGAGAAATTAAAGTTTTCACAGACAAAGAAGTCCTGAAAAAAATTGACAACAAGAGATTAGCAATACAAGAAATACTAAAAGGAGTTCTGCTGGCTGAAAAAAAAAGACAACAGAAGAAGGTGTGGAGGAGGGCACATAATTAAAGAATACCACTAAGTGTAATTTAAATAATACAAAGAGAAAGTGGGAAAAGAATATATAGAACTGACAAGTAAAATAAAAAAGATTAGGTAGTGGAATCAAGAAATGTCTTTTCAATAATAACTTTGAATGTTAAAATTTACCAGTTGAAAGATACAGTTTGGCAGAATGGATTAAGAAACATAATACAGTTATATGCTGCTTAAACACAAGGACACAAATAGATTGAAAATGAAAGGATGGAAAAAGATATTCCACACAAGTTGTAACCAAAAGAAAGCAGGAATAGTTATACTAATATCAGACAAAATAGACTTTAAATGTAAAGACATCATAAGAGACAAAGAAGGACACCATAGCAATTAAAGGGTAAACTTACCAAGAAGATGTGACAATCAAATGCTTACATTGCCAGTCAAAGAGCACCAAAGTATATGAGACAGACACTGACAGAACTGAAGGGAGTAATAGATGTTTCAGCATAATAATAGGAGATTTCAATACACCACTCTCCACTATAGGTAGAACAACCAGACAGAGCATCAACAAGGAAACAGAGAGTTTAAATAACTTAATAAATGAATTTGACCTAAGAGATTTATATAGGTCACTGTACCCCAAAGCATAAGATTATACAATCTTCTCTAGTGTGCATGGAACATTCTCCACGATACACTATATTCTGGGGCACAAAACAGGTCTTTAAATTTAAAGATATTGAAAGTATTCAAAGCACTTTCTCTGATCACAATGGGATGAAGTTAGATCTCAATAACCACTAAAGGATGAGAACATTCACAATTATATGGAGAGTAAATAACACACTCTTAAACAAACAGTGAGTTAAAGAAGAAATTATTAGAGAAATCAATAGCTATCTGGAGGTGAATGAAAATGAGAATAAAACTTATCAGAACTTGTGGAATGCAGCAAATGCTGTGCTGAGAGGGGAATTTATTGCCTTAAATGGCTACATTAAAAAACAAGAGTGGGCAAAAATGGAGGACTTAACAGCAAACTTGGAGGAACTTGAGACAGAACAGCAAACTAACCGCCAAGCAAATAGGAGAAAAGAAATAATAAAGATTAAAGCAGAGTTAAGCGAATGGGAGAACAAAAGAAAAATAGAAAGAATCAATAAAACCAAAAGTTGATTCTTTGAGAAAATGAATAAAATTGATGGACGACTAGCAAAGCTGACAAAGAAAAAAAGAGAGAGGATACAAACAAACAAAATCAGAAATGAGAAGGGGTGTACCCTGGAGAAATAAAAGAAATCATAAAAGGATAGTAAGAACAATTATAAGCCAATGAACTAGACAACTTAGATGAAATGGAAAAATTCCTGGAGACACACAAACAAACTACACTAACTCAGGCAGAAATAGAAGATCTCAACAAACTAATCAAAAGTAAAGAGATTCAATCAATCATCAAAAATCTTCCTACAAAGAAAAGCCCAGGACCAGATGGCTTCAAAAGGGAATTTTATCAAACATTACAGAAAGAACTAACACCAATCCTTGTCAAACTTTTCCAAAATTGAGGGAAAAGGAGCTCTACCTAACTCATCCTATGAAACTAATATCTTCTTAAAACTAAATTTAGATAAAGATGCTATAAGAAAGGAAAACTACAGGCCAATCTCCCTCATGAACACAGATGCAAAAATTCTCAATAAAATATTACCAAATTGAATCCAACAGCATGAGCAAGCAATTCCTACCGGGAATGCAAGGATGGGTTTATACCAGGAATGTAAGGATGGTTCAACACAAGAAAATGAATTAATGTAATATAGGACATTAACAAATCAAAAGGGAAAAATCACATGATCCTCTCAAGTGATTCTGAGAAAGCATTTGACAAAACTCAGCATTCTTTTCCAATAAAAACATTCCAAAAGATAGGAATCAAAGGTAACTACCTCAATATGATAAAGGGAATATATAAAAGACCAATGGAGATAGATGTACACCTTCCCCTTAATATCAGGTACAAGATAAGGATGCCCACTGTCACCAGTATTATTCAAAATTGTGCCAGAAATTCCAGGTAGAACTATCAGGCAGTACAAATAAATAAAAGGCATCCAAATTGGAAAGGAAGAATTAAACTCTCATTATTTGCAGATAAAGGTTACTATACTTGGAAGATCCTGAGAAACCTACAGCAAAGTTACCTGAGCTAATTCAGCAAGGTGGAAGGATATAAAATTAATGTGCAAAAATCAGTAACATCTCTATACACAAAGAATGATCTACCTGAGGAGTCAGTTAAGGAAAAATTCCATTCAAAACAGCAACTAAAACAATCAAATACTTAGGAATGAACTTAACTAGGGATGTAAAGAACTCAACACAGAAAACCACAAAATATTGCTAAAAGAAATCAAAGCATATCTAAATAGGTGGAAAGCTATTCCTACTCATGGATAAGGAGGCTAAATATAGTTAAAATGTCAATTTTCTCCAAGTTGATGTACATATTCAACAAAGCAGCAATCAAAATTCCAACAATGTACTTTGGAAATTTGGAAATGCTAACTAGCAAATTCATCTGGAAGGGAAACAGACACCTGAAAAAGAACTAAGTGGGAAGATTAACAATCCTTGACCTTAAAACCTATTTCAAAGCCATTGTGGTCACAACAGCAAGCTGGTGACTCGGGTTTGATTCCCAGTGCCTGCCCATGCAAACAAACAAACAACAACAACAACAACAACAACAAAAAACCATGGTACTGGCACAAAGACAGAAACATTGACCAATGGAATTGAATCAAGACCACTAAATCCATGGTCAACTGATTTTTGACAAGGCCCCCAAATCCCCTGGACTGGGATAAAATTGTCTTTTCAATAATTGGGCATGAAAGAACTGGATATCAATAGCCAAGAGAATGAAAGAGAACGCTTATCTTACACCCTGCCCAAAAATTAAATTAAACTGGATCAAACACCTAAATATAAGAACTAACACCAATAATGTTTCCAGAAGAAAATGTAGGGGAACATCTTCAAGACTAGTACTAGAAGGTAGCTTCCTAAACTTTACACCCAAAGCACAAGCAACAAAAGAAAAATTAGATAAATAGGAACTCCTCAAAATCAAATGCTTCTGCAACTCAAAGACTTTGTCAAAAAGGTGAAGAGGCAACCAACTCGATGGGAGAAAATATTTGGAAATCACATATCAGACAAGGGTTTGATTTCATCTATATACAAAAGAACTCATACAACTCAACAACAAAAGAGAAATCAATCCAATTATAAAATGGCTAAAGATATGAATAGGCATTTTTCTGAAGAGATACCACCTCACACCTATAAGAATGGTTGCTATTAAGCAGGAAACTATAAATATTGGAGAGGATGTGAAGAAACTGGGACACATGAGCACTGCGGGTGGGAATGTATAATGATGCAGCCACTATGGAAGACTGTTTGGTAGCTCCTTAGGAACTAAATATTGAGTTGCCCTATGGCCCAGCAATAGTACTACTTGGTACATACCAAGAAGAGCTGAAAGTAATAACACAAACAGACATTTGCACACCAGTGTTCACAGCAGCATTACTCACAATTGACCAAAAGGTGGAAACAAACCAAATGCCCATCAACAGAAAAGTGGATCAAGAAATGTGGCATACACATGCAATGGAGTATTATGCGTTAGTAAGACAAAATGATGTCCTAAAGCACATGACAAGATGGATGAGCCTTGAGGGCATAATGCTGAGCAAAATTAGCTAGTCATGAAAGGACAGATACTGTACGATTCCACTTTTATCACCAGCATAAAGGTATAATCAGAGCTTATAATACAGGGCATTTAGAGATACATAGAAGCTAGAGATGGGCGAACCATTAACTAATGAAGTTGAACTCCAATGTAAGGAAATAGATAGAAGTGAAAGTGGTTCACTAATGAGTCTATAAGTAACATTACCACATTGAAGGTGAACAAGATCGAAAGAGTTTGTATGGACATATGTGTCCCGGTGACTACTTGCAAGAACTACTTCAAAGGTATGATTCATGTACACACTGAAGTCCACAGTAGGGGAGGAAAACTTATGTTGCATGTTATGGGCCATGTTTAAAAGGAAATCATGAGTACTACCTCAGCAACACCAGGGGTAAATAATAGGGGGAAGGACAAGAGTTAAGGGGAGGTTTAAAGTTTCCTTGTTGGTGACGGTGTGAATATTGGTTATCTCTTTCTCAGGAACAATGAAATTATCTAAAATTGAGAACACTGATTGACTGTGGACTTTGGGCCCTCAACATGATGCCCAATGAATGCAGGTGGCTGAAGGAGGCACTGATGGAGAATTAGATTGGCAAATAATGGTGTATACCTATGAACAGAGGCTGTGATGCTACAAAAAGGAACAAAGCATAAGGCATGCAATAATATGAATGAACATGTGGGACATTTGGTGAGACAAAATAAGCCAGAAGCAAAAAAACAAGAACGGTATGGTCACCTTTAGAAAATGCTTATAAGAAAACAGGGGTCTAGAGTGTAACAATTTAAAGCAGACACATTAAGTCCACAGTAGTGATTATTATTTCTGGATTCTGAGAGGCTGTTTTATATACATAACCTGATATGTAGAGACAAGAACAAAGCTGTTGGGGTTAAAGCAATTCAGGACATAAGAGTGAGGAACATAGTGTGTGGTTCTACATTTCATAACCACACATACTCTTTGAGACCAATGTAAGAAAGGTTTATTTGATCTGGAACTGAAGTTTTTTGTAGTGCATAATCTAATTCAACCTATCTGTATAGCTCATTTGAAAAACTGCAACACAGGAAGCAAAGAATAACAAAGATGTCCTTTAATCCTACAGATTATTGCCATGCCTGGAAATATCCTAGAGCATATTAAGAGGATAATCAAAAAGTATTGCCAGGGTGGGCCACAGTGGCTCAGCAGGTAGAGTTTTCGCCTGTCATGCTAGAGATTAGGTTCGCTTCCCATTACACACCCATTGGGAAAAAAAAGTATTAGTAAAGTCCCAGAGAGAGGGGAAAAAGACAATGGAGCTATTAAACCTTACCATCAGAAAATCCCCTGATACTATGTCAAACTTTAGGGACCCAAATCAATAGGCCATACCCTTGATCATGAGGCTTACTCTTATGAAGCTTACATAGGTAGTAGAGAAGCTTAGACTACCTAAAGGCAGGCCTAAGAGTTACTTCTGGAAGACCTCTTTTGTTGCTCGGATGTGGCCTTAGTCTCTCTAAGCTCAACTCTGCAAATGAAATCATTGCCCTCCACCCAACATGGGACATGACATCCAAGGGTGAAATTGGCGACATGCAAGATGACTTCCAGGGATAACTCCAGACCTGGCATCATGGGGTCAACAATTACACCCTGACCAAAGAGGGAAAAGAAGTGTAATTAATAATGTATCAGTGGAAGACAGAGTTAAAAAAGAGCTGAGAGTCTACTCTGGAGGTTGCTCTTATGCAAGCTTCAGGTAGACTTTGCTACCTGTCATAACCTGCCAACCCCCAACCAGGACCCCTTCAGCCAATCCTAAAGAACACCTAGGGCAATTTATAAGATTTCACAAGGGTTCTACAGCAACTTGCCAGAAACCAACAACCTCCAGATGGGTCCCTGGTCTAGATAAGTCCTTAAACATAGCCCAGCCTCTCTAGAACATCAGATATTTCCATCTCCCTACCCCATATTAGTGACAGACCCTTCCAATATCAAAAATTTAGAATTGTTACAGCCCAAACAACCCTGAAGAGAGGTATGGAAAGATCAAAGATAATGGTGGAATTATACATAGAAGATAGGACTCAACAAATGAATATGAATGCTGAATCATTATATTGATATGTCTTTTAGTCTTCAGTATTTTACAGCAGCTAGAAGGAAAAACCTAAAATTGTAAATCATGTGAAAGTCTGAAATGTTCTTCAATTAATTGTAGTGCTATTCTTTGAAGTTTATAGCTTTTCTTTATATATGTTATTGTTCACCAAAAAAGGGAAAAAGTCAAAAAAAAAAACTTAAGGAAATACAAGCACATACAAATATAGAAAAAGTACAAATAGCAGCCACAGAGCTGTGAGCAGATACACTTTTTTGCGTTAACATACTGCTTGAAACCAGGACAAAATTTCAGCCAAGGTTCTCTTTCATAAGAATAAAAAAAAATTAAAGCTATATTTTTATTTATCTTCTCAAACAGTAATGGGAGATTACTGAGGTTAATCTATAAAGCAACTAACATTTCAAATTAATTACCATCTACAAAAGTACACTTTGAATAGATATAAAATATACGCATACATGCACTTACTTATCTTAACTGTAGTAATATTATTTTACTTATAGTTCTTTATTGCTACCTTTTGCTTTTCATTCTTTGGATATATTTAAAAATACTTTGTTTTCTTTTAAAACCTAATTTTACTTCATGATTAGTTATCAGATAATTAACAAATATGCCAAATAAAATTATACACAATTATGTCAATTGTGATTGTGAAAATGTTTTGAATATCATGTTCAAATCATGATAAACAGATACTATTCACATAAAATACACATTTAAGACAAATTTTTTAATCTGAACTGAAATACTGAAACTGTATGAGGGAGAAAATTACTTTTATTTCATGAACCGAAGAGACATACAGATGCAGAAAGATCTATTTACTTATTTCTGCAAAATCACATTATGTAAAGTAATCCACCCATATTTTACTTTAACTGGATTAATTTCATCAAGAGGGAATGTTACACATAATTGCTAGGAGACCAGAGTCACCTTGTGATGTCACTGCTGTGTAAATTGAGAAGTATTGTGATGGCACAGAATTAGATCTGTGCAGCCTTAACAAAAGCAGCATTTGAAGCTGCAGTGTTCAAAACCATGCAAGTGAGAAGAGCAGCTGAGGAAAAAACTATTTAAGATGGAACATGTTTCTGCAGAAACTCAAGATATTTCTTCTGAAGATGGACCAACTGGTTCAGAGGCCTCCATTAGATCTCCTTTGAGTGATCACACTTGTACGCGAGACTCAGACTTGAGGTCTATGATCGAAGAAAGTGCTTTTCAGGCTTTGTTGGAAGTTTCCTTAATAAAAAGACCACGTTACACCTTTTGTGTTTCCAAATCAGATGAAGACAATGATTTCCTTTCTTTGACCTTCCCCAGAAAACTCTGGAAAATAGTTGAAAGTGACCAGTTTAAGTCAATTTGGTGGGATGAAAATGGAACTTCTATAGTAATTAATGAAGAACTCTTTAAGAAAGAAGTTTTGGGAAGACAGGTGCCTTTCAGAATATTTGAAACTGACAGTATGAAAAGCTTAATTCGACAGCTTAATCTCTATGGATTTAGCAAAATGCGGCAGAATTTTCAGAGATCTGCTTCTCTAGCTGACTTTCTGGCAGAAGAAAAAGAAGTCTCTGTTTTAAGCAAGGTATTCAAACATTGTCACTTACTGCCTCATTAAGGAATAAATGAGATTTTATTTCATACATCAGTTAAGTATATAATAGATGTGAACTAAAACTAGATTTAAACAATTATGTGAAATAAGGTTAAAACTGATTAAAATGTTTTGCAAGAAATGAGGAAGGCTGTGTAAATGCACATAGGATATGAGAAAATTTATTAATAACTGAATTTTATTGAATTATAAATGAACCCACAACCTATTTACAGAAGTGGCATTCATTATTATTATAAACAAACAACATATTTTCACTTAGAGACTGTATTTAAATATTTAATTCCCAAAAAGTAAATTCTGAAAACTTGTCCACAAGGTACATACATTATCTGACAACTTTAAGTGATACAAAGGAAATCTAAGTTTTATAAGTAAGGTGTGTTATTCTATCATAACACTTGGCTTAAAATATGACTAATTTTCCCTCTGGTTTCAGTTACAGCTCTACCATAATCCAAATTTTAAACGTGGCTGTCCCCAACTTTTAGTAAGATTGAAAAGAAGAGTCGGGATTAAAAATGCTTCTCCAGTGTCTGCTTCATTACCTCAACATCTCAACAAGAAGCACATTAAAGCAGAGGGTGATAATAATGCAGAGAGTCAGATTTCTGATTTAGTGGCTGAAACTAGCAGAGAAAGTTTATTTTCAACCTCTACAAATTCAAATGTATCTTTAACAAGGAAGCCTTTAATCAGCCAGACAGTTGCTAATACAACTGTCCCAATTAGAAATGAATTTTGTCCTCCATCATCAACTTCAATTAGCCAATCAGAACAAACCAAACCAGATCAACAAGCTGTTTTAAACCAGATGACCACCTATCATATGCATTCACATAGCAGCTACACTGAAGCAAACGGTAACATTGTAAATTATGTCACAACTACAAGGTCTACTTCTCAATACATCGTATCTCCTATACAGAACAGTTATTTTGGACTGTTGGAACCTTCTACTTTTCCACTTGGGAATCCTGATGTATCAGCCAATGAGGCTACTTTTTCTAACTTGCTACAATCAGGCAACCCATGGTTTCCAATGCCTATGACATCTGATGCATCTGCCACCTCTCTTTCAAGGTCAGTTCAGGAATTGTCTTCACCATACCAGCACCATCCTAATGATAACTGACCTTCTACCAAAGGAGTAGATTACACAGATTGTGCAGGTCAATGAAGATTTAAATTTTATATTGACAAATATCAACAAAATATTTGCAATTCTCTCATTTGAACAATAAACTTACATGTTTACTTCAATGTTTCCTCTCTTATTTTAAAAAATGGTTGATGTTAATGGCATTTTATTTCAATGGAGGGCTGTTGTACCATTGAAAAAAATATATACTTGGTCATTTGACAGGACTGTTTGTTATCCTTCCTTGTAAGTAATGATTTTTCAATTAAGATATAATGAGTTTTCAACTGAGATATAATCACCTAAAGTGTACAGTAAGTAATTCAGTTAACATCATCAAGCAGAGCAATTCATCATTACAACTGATTTTTGCATATTTTCCTTTGTCAAAAGAATCATTAAAATGAGAATAAAAATAAAAAGTTAAAAACAATATCCAAAACATCACATAACCTCCATATCCCCCTATTATTTATTTTGCCTTTCTTTTTCTTACTCATCTATAGTGCAATAGATAAAGGGAGTGTCAAGTCACATGGTTTTCACAAACATGTTTATACCTTAAAAGCTCTAATTGTTCAATTATCAAGAATTAAGTCTGATGGATTATAGTTTAATAGTTTCAGATATCTATTCTAGCTACTCCCATCCATCGAAATCTGAAAAGGGATGTTACATAAAAAGAATAACCTCCAGAAAGGCCTCTCAACTCTATCTGAAATCTCTCAGCCCTGAAACTATTTTGTTTGATTTCTCTTCTTCCTTTTGGTCTAGAAGTCTTCCTCAATCACAAGATGCCAGGCCTAGGTTCATCCCCAAAAGTCATGTCCCATGTTGCCAGGTAGACTTATACCCTTGGGAATCATGTCCCACACAAGATGGAGGGCAGTGAGCTCACAGGCAGAGTTGGCTTAGGACGTGAGATCGCATCTGATCAGCAAATGAGATTCTCTAGGGATTACTCTCAGGCATAATCTTAAGTAGGCTTAGCTTCTCCTTTGCAAGCTTAGCTTCTCCTTTATCAAGATCTAGGGTCCATTAAATTGGCAGTCCCAATGACTGCAAGAATATCAGGTCTTCCCAAGGTGCAGAAGTTTAATATTTCCACTTTTTTCCCTTGTCCTTCGTGGGTGACTTTGCAAATACTTTTTAATCTTCTGCCCCGATTACTCTGGGATATACTGGGACATCATACCTGTAAAAGCCAAAAACCTCTCATTCCATTTTCGTGGTGAGGAAGCTATGTCTAATTGATTGTCTGAGAAAGAATAATGGGAGTGATTGGAAAAAGAAATTAGATTAAGGGGAAACCAAGAACTGATTTCTGAAAATCTAAGATAAACTGAATAGGGGCCTAAATAAGCATAGCTGGAGGAGGTAAATAAAAACCTAGAAAAGGCAAATACACAATGCTTTAGCATTTCATCAATTAAATTGATTAGCACAATTTTCAGGTCAGAAACTTGGATTTTATTTGGTAAAGAAGACTACATTTCATATGTGAAAGTACAGTGTTCTAGTTTGCTAGCTGCTAGAACGCAATATACCAGAATCCAAATGGCTTTTAAAAAGGGGAATTTAATGAGTTGCTAGTTTACAGTTCTAAGGCCAAGAAATTATCCCAGTCAACACAACTCTATAGAAATGTCCAATCAAAGGTATCCAGGGAAAGATATTTTGGTTCAAGAAGGCTGATGAAGTTCAGGGTTTCTCTCTTGGCTGAGAGGGCACATGGCAAGCAAGGCGTCATCTGCTAACTTTCTCTCCTGGATTCCGGTTTCATAAGGCTCCCCAAGAGGCATTTTATCTCTTCATCTCCAAAGATCATTGGCTTGTGGGCTCTTGATCCTCATGGCTATGCTATTCCTCTCTGCTCTCTCTGAATCACTTGTTCTCCAAAATGTTTCCTCTTTTATAGGACTTCAGAAACTAATCAAGACCCACCAAATGGGTGGAGACATGCCATCACTTAATCCAATTTAATAACCATTTTGATCACATCACATCTCCAGGGAGATGATCTAATTACGGTTTCAAACATACAATGCTGAATAGGGATTAGAAGAAATGGCTGCCTTTGCAAAATGGGATTAGGATTAAAACTTGGTTTTTCTTTATTTTTTACATGGGCAGGTGCCGGGAACAAAACCCAGGTCTCCAGTATGGCAGGCGAGAACTCTGCCTGATGAGCCACTGTGGTCTGTTTGGCTACCGCTTATAATTTTTACTGTGTTAGAGACCAACATCTCATAATCCAGAGATAGCAGGTAAAAAACCAGATTTCCAGTTTCTTTTGTAAATGTAGAAGATCTGGCACTTGATCTACAGTTCTACATGGCAAAAATAGCATCTGATTCATTTTCACATAGAGAAGGTATTCTGCTTGTCACTTTATCCAGTGCTGTCTCTACAATATGAAGACCAAGTGGCATCACCATTTATTTTTGTGCTTGCACCACTGCTGCTTCCTATACCTAGAAATTTGGCATTACCTGCTTGGCCTTCGTAGATATTTGAAGTTGCCTCCTCTCATGGAGACCAAAGGATGTCTCCATTTTCTGCCTGTTCGAACTTTATTACCCTTTTGTATTCTGTAGCTGTTGGAGTTGGTCATAATAGAAGGGATTGGGAGCTACTGAAACAGTAACATTTTTTGTTTAAAGCCCTAAAATGCCATCTTAAAGGCTATCAAGAAGTACTGTGCATGCATTTTTAAACAAAGAATATACATACTCCTATAACATGCTTTGCCAAAACATATTTCCCCATTCCTCAAATGGGAATTTTAAAAATGCAAGCAAAAGTGTTTAATATTTTATTTTCTGCCTTGGAGAGTCTGAAATATTTTCTGGGAGTGAACAGCTATAGTCTTGACATCTTCAGTGGTTGAAGATAAATGTGAACCATCTGACCTATAAGAGATCTGTCATCTATGAATGTATCCATAAACTTGAACCTGTTTATGTTTTTAGTCCCAACTGTCTCTTAAAAGATTTCCTTGTATTCATCTTAGAACTTCAGGTGGGTTGGGGGTAGCTTTCTTTAAGAAGGATTTAATAAACAAATTTTGTTCTCATGCTAAAAAAAAAAAAAAAGGATTTTCTAGAGGGCATACATCCTTTGAAACCAGCACATACAGTGTACTTTCTCAGCCCTGTAAATGTGTCTCCATTATAAATACATCACAAAATAATTATATAATTATAAAATAATGTCAATCATTCACTGACAAACCACATGATGTTGTTCTAGATTGCATCACCCTCAGGATATGAAAGAATTTTACAATCCTTCCTTTCTGTAGGGGCTGTTTTGCTCTATTATCAAATAATTACAGTTGGTTTGTGCCTTTAATTATTCCCCTGAGAAGTCCAGTATTTATATATATATTTTTTTTAATTTATTTTTTTTAAAGGAAGGAAAGACAGAGAAGGAAGGAAGGATGGAAGGAAGGAAAGGAGGAAGAAAGGGAAACATTTTTAAACATTTTCTTGTTTTATTATATTTTGTTTGTTTGTTTGTTTTTTACATGGGCTGGGGCCGGGAATCGAACCGGGGTCCTCCGGCACGGCAGGCAAGCACTCTTGCCCGCTGAGCCACCGCGGCCCGCCCCAGTATTTATATTTTTAATGCACACAAATATCATGTTCATTTCCTGCTTCATCCGAAGACAAACCTATTACCTATTGCTACTACCCTACCAAAAAGACATCTTTTGAAAATGCATCTAAATAGGATGAATTAAGAATTACCTATACATAGAGAAGCCTGTGCGTCCATGATAGAATACAATGGCCACTCTATTTTTGCCTACATACCACTTACCATATTAGTATTTTTGGCCCCATAAGTCTATCTGCAAAGTAAAGGCTCAATAAACAAAGACAGATATTGCGTAAGAACAAATGAAGTGAAATAAACCAGACACACGGATAGATAACACATGATTTTGCTTTATGACCTCTGAAAAGAACAGCTCAGAGCTTATAATATGGAATACAGGGGACTCAGAGATTTATGGAAGCTAGAGATGTCTGAACAGTCACCTAATGAGGCTGAATTTAAATGTAAGGGAATGGAAGGAGGAAAGGCAATTCATTAGTGGGTCTATAAGTAATATCGCCATATTGAGGGTGAAAAAGATTGAAAAGAGCTGAATACAGCCAAGCATCCTACCAATTAATACTACAAATAAAAATAAGATCTTACATGAACTACTTAAAAGGTATGAATCTTGTACAGTGTTTATATTATTGAGATATAGGGACAAAATGACTATTGCATCCTAAGGGTTATGTTTAACATCAAGACATCAATACCCACACCAGTACCAGGGGTAAAAACTGGGGGAGAAGGACAAAAGTGAAGGGAAGATTTGGAATTTCTATTTGGTGAGGTGCATTTATTTACCAATTATTCTTCTCTTGAGGGCAATGAAAATACTTTAAAATTAAGAGTGCTAACAATTATACCATTAAAAAGGATGTGATACATGGACTGTTAACTCTGGACATTATACATGATAATACATGACACTTCATTTATCTAATGCATGGACAAATGAATAATAAAAAAAGACAAAATCTATATAAATAATGTGGGGTGAGATATTTTTCTTCTCTCTTTTTCAGTTTTTGTTTTTATTTTTATGGGTATAGTCACAACTACCTGAAAGCCATCTAATCAAAAGTTGCCTCCACAGTTGGGTGGGTCACATCTCCATAGCAACAATCAAAAAGCTCCTAGCCAGCACTACTGAATGAGAATTAGAGGACATTTTCTGGAGTACACCACAGATTAAAACCAGCACAACTATCAATGCGAAAATTATTTTTAAACACAACATCTAGCAGAGAGCCATCAGTTTTTCATTTGGTTGTTACTGTTTGCCCATCACCAGGGAATGGGATAAGGATCAGAAATGGGGAGTTAAGGGTTAAAGTGCACAACATTCCTATTTGGAATAGGAACAACAGGGCAAAGACAATTACTATCATGGAAATATACATATGAATGTGATAAGAAAGGGGAATTTTAGATTGTATATATAATAACATTTTTAAAGATATATGAAACTACACAGTGAACCCTAATTTAAATCATGGACTATTGTTAATAACACAATTATAAATGCGGTACTATCGATTGTAACAGGTGTTCTGCATATGCAAGGTTTTAATTATAGGTTGGATAATAATAGGTTGGTCTCTGGGAATCCTGTATTATATTTGTGATTGTTCTCTCAACCCACAACTTCTCTAATAAAGATAAAAATAGTAAATGTTAGTTAACAAGTAAAAATATTAAGGGTAAACAAGGAAAGTACTCATCTGTTCATAAGATAGTACCTTTGTATGTTTGTTAATCTTACTAATTTGTTTCACAAAAATTGATCTATTAAATCCAATGGACCAATGTATAAACTCAATATATGCTAATATTTTAAGTCTTCCTGTTGACATGCAGTTGTTCTCCTACACTGCTATCACTTTTACTAGTATTTTATTTAGTTATTTTTGGGTCTCTTGTCATGGAGGGATATTTTGTTTAGCTTTGGTATTTGGTAATGCTTTCCAAAGGTATCCAGTTTTAAATTTCAAACTAGAAAAGTTCAAATTATTGAAACTGAATTATGCTACTTAAATAAAACCTACTAAAGTTAAAAAAAATCATCCATCAAATATGGATAACCCCTATTACATTCCAAAAATCTGGACAAAAAAAAGGGGTGGGATACCAAGTAAAATGTACTATGAAGGGCACAGAACACCTTGTTGATGAAGGAATAAATGTTTCATTTAGAATAAGCATACTTTAAGAAAAACAGCTTTCCAAATTGTTTCCAATAAACACTAAAACCACCAAACAATTAAAAATCTTTGTTAAGAGATGTCACAAAGTAAGAGAATAAAAGCAAGCCATAAATTAAGACAATTACACTAAAACACTCTCAGCAGTAGATGAATGCAGTTAAGACAGAAGGAATAAGTACATAAAAATCCTGCTTAGAAGCAAAAGACAGGGTTTGATCGACTTAATAACCATAATCTCTCTCCCCTTTGCCTTTATTTAAAGACAACTGAAACTTCAAAATTTCCAATCTGGATTAGGTGAATAAATGTCAATTCAAGTTGGTTCTCAGCTCCTTGTAGAAAAGATTTGAATGCACTGCAGGTATTGATTTTCTTTAGCTGCACAAGAAAGAAGAACACGTCATAGTGCCTATGGCTAATTAAAAGATGTAAAGAAGCAGTGTGCTTCCTTTACAGAAATGTTTACATGGAACTTCATGGACTTCAGAATTAGTAGAAAGAAGCAGAATTAAACCACGCAAAAGTAAATTCAAACTTATGAGAGGTCCTGAACTTCATTAAACTATACTACTTGTAGGAGGCACTGTAAGTTACAAGAATTACTGCTTTCATAATTCAAGTAAGAAAGCCCAGTTCTTATGCTCGACTATAAAACACTTCTCAGGAAAACAAAAGGTATTTTCAGTGCTCTCCGTGGTGACAAGAAATCCACCACAGGGCTTTCCCCTCAACAAGACCTAACAGGGCACTGTTAGAAGTCAACCCTGTAAATGCTGATCTGCAAAAGGGCTTTGCTAAATGAATCAGATATCTTTTTGGACCATTTACATCCCACTAACCAGAAAATCCTTTCTCTTAGACCAAACATAGTAAAAACAAAACAGATCACCCATTCAGCAACAGAATATAAGCAGAGCCAATACAAAGTTAAACATTTCCCAGCCTCCAAATTCCAGTAATAGTGGGAGAAAGTGAATTCTGCTTTTAAAAAGAACCACAGGGCTGTGTGACGGTAGTTCAGTGGCAGAATTTTCACCTGCCATGCCAGAGACCCAGGTTCGATTTCTGGTGCCTGCCCATGCAAAAAACAAACAAACAAGGAACAAACTAAAAACAACGATAAGCACTGCCTAAGAATATTTCTTGAAAATCTCAAGGGATCTAGGAATAAGACAGCAAGGGATTTCCAGACCCGAAACAAGGGGAAAACACAAGAGTATGGAAATTAATTTTGCCTTTTGTCCTGAGAGCACCTGATTTCCTTCTGAAGGTCTTTCAGAGACAACAGAGTAGAAACGATTCACTCTCAGGAAGGCAGATTAATATGAGACTCTTAACCATAGTTAGCTGCACCTCAAAGACAGGCACTCTCCGGAGATGTAAGGTATGAATAATCCTATCTTCCTGTTAACTTACCACCTGAAATTCACATTGCTTCAGAAGCTTTAGAAAATTTCTAAGCCTTGAACTATGATC